>NC_048599.1:91162299-91238535 GCF_003668045.3 Cricetulus griseus
CACTCTGTAGATCAGGATGACCTCAAACTCAGAGATCCACCTGCTTCTGCCTCCTGAGTGCTGGGATTAAAGTATCAGAATCCAATTGAATTAGAAAAGAATGTAATACTTATATAAATATTAAAGGTTAAATACATCATAAATGTACTCAAACCATGTAGTTAAAAATTATTTTATCTTTGAGAGACTTGAATATCATCTTGTTATATTTAAGATCATCTACATTATTTATTTTTGTTTTTTTCGAGACAGGGTTTCTCTGTGGCTTTGGAGGCTATCCTGGAACTAGCTCTTGTAGACCAGGCTGGTCTGGAACTCACAGAGATTTGCCTGCCTCTGCCTCACCGAGTGATGGGATCAAAGGCATGTGCCACCACCACCTGGCTATTTAAAAATTTGTAAATGAGTTTTTCACACATACTAAATGAAGAAATGATATTACAAATACCCTTTAGGAAGGTGTTATTACCTCTAATAATGAAAATAAAATTGTTGACTTTTGTTTAGGATGCAGCTCTGATTAATGTTGTATGAATATTTGCAAATAATTTCACTTTTCTACTACTTTTCTTTAAATGCATGCTTCACAGAAATATTCATGGATTTGATAAATACGTAAAATGATAACTGTACAAATGCTTTAGTCTGACATTTATGCAATGCTATTTGTTCTAGCCCATGATAATTCTAAACTTATTTCCCAGTGCTTTAGGTTTCTAAGATAATATTTATCTCAAAAAATTAAATAACTACTAAGTATGTATTGAATTTCAGACTGGAAATTGAAGATTGCCACTTTGATAAGAGAAGTATTTCTATCTCTCAGCTCCTTTGTGTTTCCTTTATCTGATATTTGGAACTCTTTCTTCTTCCCTGTCTAAGAGAAGAGAAAGTTGGAACTCAAGGAAAAGAGGAAGCTAAGCCACAGTTCTTTATCTTTATCCTGATACAAAAAAACCTCATATTTTATATTTGGGTAATTTGTAGATTCATTATAGAATGACTTGGTAAGTTTTACTTATGCCTATGGAATGAAGGATACAAAACTTGCCAAGTATTTGGACATGTTTTATTAAGTCAGATAAGACTATCCACTTTTTCTAACTGAAAGCAACAACCACAATCAAACAGATGTGCGGTTATGTATGTGTAGACTGTTTATAGTCATAATTATACAATAACCAGAACACATTAGAAAAACAGACACCTCTAAGCAAAGGGAGATTGGTTTGGATTATCACATGATCCTTATGAATTGATAGAGTTCATGGTTCGTAACTTTACAGCCATCATGGGATGAGAGTTCAAAAGAGCACTGTACAAGCCAGAGTCCCTAGTGTGCACAGTTTTGTGTGAGGGAAAGAAACAGCCCATGGTTTCTGAAATCAGCTGGACAATTGCTTCATGTGTGGATTTCATAGACTAAGAAAACACTCTTCTTCCGTCACAGGTGAGCTGTAAGGTGTCTCAGTTCATCCATCTTTACCTGATGGGCTGTAACTACTTTTGGATGCTCTGTGAAGGCATTTACCTGCACACACTCATCGTGGTGGCTGTGTTTGCAGAGAAGCAGCATTTGACGTGGTATTACTTTCTTGGCTGGGGTAAGTGCCACTGTCATCACCTTCATAATCATCTGTTTAAGAAGGCTTTTAGCTTTTGGTCATTGTGACTTAGCTCCAATCATTCTTAACATGTAAACTGAGGCTTTCCTCATTGTGATAAATTGAAATATGTAAAGCACTGTCAAAAACTCATGGTTTCTCTAGTCTCGTTTTGATTAATAATATGATACCTTTTCTAAAATTTGATATTCCAGTGACAAGCTTATGCTAGCTGAATGCAAAGTGACTAAAACAGTAAAATTAAAATTATGAATTAAAGATCTAGTCTCTGCACTCTTCTAAATTTCCTTTGTCCATGAATTTCTCTGTGTAAAATGAGGACATTGGTAGTTTCGAAATTCTATCAAAAAAACCTTTGAGATTCTTTTTCTCCTTCCCTCCCTTTTTCTCTCCTTCCTTCCTTCCTTCCTTCCTTTTTTCCTTCCTTCCTTCCTTCCTTCCTTCCTTCCTTCCTTCCTTTATTTCTTCCTTCCTTCTGTCTCTTTGATTTTGAGAACAGATCTTTTTGGCTTAGAATTTGCTATGTAGATCAGGAAGGGGTTGAATTCAAAGAGATTCACCTGCTTCTGCCTTTTGAGTGCTGGGATTAAAGATGTGTGTCACCACATCCAGCCCTGTCGAGATCTACTTAAACTGTTATTTTATAATTAAATTAGGGGCGTCAATAATTGAATTAAAGTATGCAAAAGATCTACTTCTTTCACACATAATCTCTTGCCATTGTGCTACTCATGAAAACTAACAGCCAAATATACTGCTGTGTTTCCTAAGGTCATTGGAATACTATAAGTAGGAAATGGATTTAGTAGGACTAGTTTCCAGAGATAAAACAGACATTTTATTTTTAAGCTATCTACCTAGATGGAGATGGAGATACTGAGGTAGATTTAAAGAGGTATGCATGTTCACATACTAAGCTGTCAGTACATCCCGATTGTATCTATAAAACATTTCTTTACTTCATTTTTTCAAGATCTTATTTAGAAGCTTCAAAACATGCAGAAATCTTGGTATGAGAAACATATTTTTCTCTTTTGCTGCAAAACATGACTTACAGTAAATTTGTGTTTTACAGTAGAAATAGTTATCAGTCTCAAATTTTTCAACATTTGCTATTAAATATTAGCCAAGTTCATCCCACAGAAATTATATGAATACAGAAATTATTTTTAAGGATTGTGAATGAAACAGCATATTATGGTTTTAATCTCTGGAATCTTACTGGTTCAAAATGATTCAAACATGGTAGTTTGTCACAATTATTGCTTGGCTGTACATATAAGGTTACACAGTAAACATAGGTGGCCAATTACTTTTTGCTACTAAAGTGTCTTGGAATTTCATATTCATGACTTCTTTGAGAAGCCTCATCTGTAAGGAAAGATACCCATTCGTTTGCTTTTGCTTTATTTGTAGGGTTTCCGCTGCTTCCTGCCTGCATCCATGCCATTGCCAGAAGCTTGTATTACAATGACAAGTAAGATACCTTCCATTTGTGACTTCTATTAGAACTAAATGAAATGAAAACCTTCTACATAATATATATCTTCACTTTATCCCCCAGTTGCTGGATCAGCTCAGATACCCATCTCCTCTACATTATCCATGGTCCAATTTGTGCCGCATTACTGGTATGTAACTGAAATTCTGTTTCTCACTGTTGCTCATATTTCCTGAATCTCCTCTCCAACATTATTAGTAAGAGTTGATGCACTGCTTAATCGAATAGGGCTCAATGAAGGCGTTATATTTATGATATGAGCAGGGAAAGATTTTGCTGATTTGCAAGTGATGGGGAAGCACCAGGAACCAAGTGTGGGGAGTTGCTTGTGCAACTGAACTTGAAGTGAGGTCAAAGCTGCTGTAAAGGAATTAGACAAATGCTAAGAGTGGCGCAGCCAGCACTCTGGCTTTGGATAGTGGAAAACAGCTGGTGTCCAAACCACAGCCAGGCAGGAAAGAAGCAGAAACATATACTCAAACTTTTCTCTCTTCCTGTCTCTGATTTCTTGGTTCCTCTTGCTAGCCAAATACAGTAAATGTCAGAGCATCAGAGAGCCTGGGTGTGATAGCATAAGTTCTGCCTTCTGAGGCAAGTTGCAGAACAGAGGATTTCTCTGATAAGAAACTACAACACACCTACTCAAGAGTAATGGGCCAATGAAGAAACAACTTTATTTATAAAAAGTATCACTTGACTTACTCTGTAATTACAATACTCATCACCTAATATGCACACAGGAATTGGACATTTTTGAATGTGGTTGTGTTACCAGAAAATTTGTAGGGCCCCATCACAATTGGGATTTCCTTTTTTGGGTTCTTAGTCTCCTTATTTAAATTTAGAAACACACACACACACACACACACACACACACACACACACACACACAAATAAACAAACAAACAAACAAAAGACCCAGAAGACAATGTTATTGCAGTTTAAGAGGAAAACAACAGATCAGACAAGTTATAAATCTTCCCAACTGGAGGAATATTGAGGGGGAAGAGAGAAAGACATGCCATTTGTAAGCAGCCACAATGCAGTAGACCACTGAGAGCTTTTAGAGAAGGAGTGAGCAATCCGAGGGAAAGCATACTAAGTTTTAGACAAAGAGAAAGTAAGAGAAAAATTTATACTCCTGAGTAAGAAAAGTAGGCTTTCTCCTCAGTCTTACATGAGGAAGCTCTGCAAGCATTTGCGCAAGATTTGTTTTTTGAATAAGTAGATTATCTCATTAAGGGGGCAATTATTCCTTCCACCTCCTTACCATGGCTTAAGATGAACCAGTTTTCTTGAGGGGTGGTATCATGCCCAGGTGATTGACAGATCCAGCTAGACTAGCTGTTAAGGTAGGCATACTCAATTCTTCTGTCCTTGAGGAGATAGGTCTCCCTAATAAGCCTTAAGAGAGCCCTAACACCCATCCTCAGTGGCTTTAAAGACTACTATAATATTCCCAAGTTATGAGTTCCTAAAGTCATTTAGGAAATAGGCTGAAATTAAGGACTAGATACAAGCTTTTTCACCATGAAAATCTAGAGATCCAATTCCAAAGCTGTTCATAAGAAGGGATTTGTGCCTGGACTGGATTTTGGTTCACATGGTCATGTGTAGTCTCATGGCAAGGTTGCTAATTTTGAAAGAGTTAAGAACCCAGAGCTTGGATATGGAGAGATGGCCCAGAGGTTAAGAGCACTGACTGCTCTTCCAGAGGTACTGAATTCAGTTCCCAGCAGCCACATGGTGGCTCATAACCATCTATAATGAGATCTGGTGCCCTCTTCTTGAATGCAGGCAAAACACACACACACACACACACACACACACACACACACACACACACACACACACACACACACACAGACAATCTTTATTTAAAAAAGAACCCAGAGTGCCTTTCTGGCATTCCTAACCATAAATCTAAGAACATACCGAACATACCCTGATTCTGGCCAATGATGAGAATGGAATTGAGCATTTTGGGGGTCTTTACCCCTAAGCTACCTGGTCAATTTTGTCTTCTGTCCTTTTCAGTTATAGGGCAGCAAAAGTCACATTTTGTGCTTTCATTATGTTGCTTCAAGGAGCAATAAATTAATACAAACTAGCACAGAGCAAATTGCATTTTCTAAGAGTGGTACTTTATAGTTTCATATAAGAAGAAGGTGTATATTTCTTAGAACAAGTTAAATGATTCTGACTCTTGCTTTCAGATTCTTTTTTGTTTACACAAGAATTCTTCTATTATTCTACTACTGCTTTCCTGCTTCAGTTTAGTTTATATGGTTGCCTTAGAACACTGTTGACATAGTTTGCAAGTATCACTGTCAAGCTATTCTCAAAAGTCTGTGTGAGGGTGTCAGATCCCCTGGAGCTGGAATTACAGACAGTTGTGAGCTGCTGTGTGGATACTGAGAATTGAACCCAGATCTTCTGGAAGAGCAGACTGTGGTCTTTACTGCAGTCTTCTCTCCAGTTCCAGTTTGTTTTATTTTTAATCTCTTCATGATTTTGCTTTCTCTTCTGTAACAATGGAATAGTAGGAATTCCTCAAAAAGGCTTTTCAGGAGTAAATGACATGTCCTGGTATGTGATTAACAGAATTCTTTAAACAATTCTTTACTTGTAATTTATGCATAATACCACTGATTCAGTTTGGAACAGAGCACAAAGAAATTAATGTTGTGTGGGGCACCCATGAACAAACCCAAGTCAGTATTTTATTGCACATGACCAGAGTGCGCAGAGGTATTTGTGATTAAAACTCTTAAAACCAGAGATGCTGGTGAAACAAAAGCACCTACCAAATGGAAAATGTAACCACCAAACTCAATCTCCAGAAAAGCCTGTCTACACCAGCTTTGAGAGAGAAGACCAGAGAGAGAGAGAGAGAGCCTCAGTAAAAATGACACATAGCTTATCACACTGCTCAGTAAAAGAAAGTAAATATGTACTTTACCTTCATAAAACATTTGACTCTTACTGAGTGACCTAAGACAAAGCTAGGAGACTATTTCTTAACCAATTTAAGTTGTTCTGTCCTTGTTTTAACTCCAGGGCCCTTTGAATTCCAGGAGCCTATGTGGGGCTCTAATCCACGTGTCTTTGTACAATTTAAATAAATAAGTCATGTAAAGCACCACCCGTCTTTCCCATTCAGACTTCCTGCTTCACACTTCCCCACCCTGAGCAGGCACGGGTGTAACTGCAGCACTTTATATACTTCGGAGAGACGATGCATTTGATTTGAGATCCTGGAGACCTTTAGGTCACTTGAGGGCATAGATGAGGAACTAGTGGCCATCCTTGTGTGAAAGTCTTCCAACACTATTCCCGCAGCCACTGTGCTGACTCACTCTGCTTCTTTCTGTGACCCCGGGCACTATGGTGTTACGAATATATCTTGTGGCATCTACAGACTATTGAACATTACGATGTCCTAGTAAAAACAGGTTTCTCAGCAGGCACTAATAATACCCGTACCTCTTCCTCTTCTCCAGGGATGGGCATCATAATCGGCTAACCGAGTGCTCCCACGAGTAACACAGATATGCTTACATATTTATATGTGTGCCTAAATACACACACACACACACACACACACACACACACACACACACACACCAATAATAAAGGAAAAGAGGCCATGAATTTGAGAGAGTGTGGGGATGGGGGTGTTCCTGAGCAGGGTTTCAGGAAGGAAGAGGAGAGTGTGTGTGTGTGGGGGTGGGGGTGGGGTGGCGAGAATGAAGTACTCATGTACAAAATTCTCAAAACATAAATAAATGAAAACACCAGGAATCTTTAAACCAGGTCTGTCCTGAGTTAGATGAAATTCAAATATAGTTTGTCTAAAATTTGAAATTCTACTTTTGCTTAAAATACTTACTGATGTGGGAAATTGCATAGAGCGTGGCATCCAGCTATATATAGATAGAAGCTTATATAAACATTAGCTTCCTCATCAGTTCCAGTTTCATGTTTTAAAAACGCAAGATGGCTTTAAAGAATCTCTTTGTATTGAACTGTTCTTTCATGGAGGGTAGATCTAAACTGCCACATTTCTAACCATTTATTAATTAGTGGTTTTTTTTTTTTTGCACATTAGGATTTTAAATACTTTATAACTTATAATTTGTAATTGGATAAAAGTTCATTTATGAGTGGATAAGAAGTCATTACCAGGAATTGGTACTAATTTTTAAATTATTTTCAAAATCTCCATATAAGAGAGAACTCTACTTAGAACGGCGGAAGTACAGCCGGTGTGCTGACTCGTCGTCTTTCATACCCCACCTGTGAAGTAGCAAGTTTGTCTTCATTGCATTCCAGTGTCTATAAACATGTTCTTTTCACAGATGTGTTCTCATTAGGAGTCTGGTTAGCTGCATATTTTTATTTATTTAATTTTTACAAAATTATAATTTCACATGTCAATCCCTTCTCCCTCTCCCCCTCCTCCCCAATCTCCACCAGTCCCCTCCCCACCCTCTCCGCTCCCCATGGAGGATAGGGCCCTCCACCGGGGCTCCCCAAATTCCACATCATCATCCTGGGTCAGGCCTAGGCCCTCAGCTGCATATTTTTAAAGTCTATGTTACATCGAATTCTCTTAACAGCGAAGTAATTTTATGCTTAATCATTTTCATTACACATGTTAAAAACTAATAAATTACTCATTCTTTTTGCCTCAAGAGATGGGCTACCATTGCTTGAATTTCTAGTTATTTATTTATTTATTTGTTTATTTATTTATTTATTTATTTACTATTTCTGTGAGACAGGGATTCCCTATGTAACAGCTCTAGCTGTCCTGAAACTCGCTTTGTAGACCAGGGCGTCCTTAAGTTCACAGTGATCCTTGTCTCTGCTTCCTGAATGCTGGGATTAAAGGCTTGTGCCATCACTGCCTGGCTTTGAGTTTATTAAGGTGTATAGATGTAAACTACATATTTGTTTGTTTAAAATCTTATGATTAGGTTACTAAACAAGGACAGATGCTAATGAAGTCAAGGTGGGAGAAAAAAGAAAGATATCAACAAATTTGCCCAATATGACATTTTCTACATAATTTCCTTAAAAGCATGAGGGATTGCCAATGGGAAACGGACAAAATTTAGTTTGTATTTTGGTCAATATAGTGGTCAGTCTTAGCTGAATCACCTACAGGCCTCTGGGCATGCTTGTAGGTGATTTTCTTAATTACTTTAGTTGATGTGGGAAGATGCGGGAAGATGTATTTTAATCAAGGGCAGGACCATTTCATAGCCAGGTCATCCTGGATGTTATAAAATGGAGCAAGTGAGATGAGTGCAGGTATGCATTCCTCGCTCCTGATTCTTGACTGAATAGAGAATGTGACTAACTGCTTCAGAGTCCTGCTACCTTGACTTCCCTTTATAACAGACTATCCCTTGAACTATGTGCTAAAATAAATTCTTATACTTCTTTGTCAGAGTATTTTATCACAGGAACAGGAAAGGAAGTAAAACAGTCAATATAAAAGGAGAGAAAGTAGGATTTTGAGAAGGAGAAAGTGGATGAAAGGGATGGGAGGCTATAGATGAGTTGAAATTAATGTTATCATAAGACAGATTCTTAATTACTGAGTCAAATTCTATTTTCAGAGTTCTGTGAATCTCTTCAAAGACAATGTAATCTCTTGGGGAAAGTCGCTACAGCACAATAAGTACAAAATTGTAGTTACAGAAAGTTATTTAGAGAAGTTGTGGGAAGCCAAGGATTCTTTCTCTAGCATCATCTAGTTGAATATCAGCTGGTTTAGTTGTATGACCATCTATTCATAAGCATAAAGAAAATTACAGTCCTATTTCAGGCACTTGTTATAGGAAATGTTTATATAAAAAGATGTTGTGAAGATTATTACAAAAAAGAAAGAGAAACCAAATATATAAAAACAGAATTTATGGCACAATATGTGCTTGGAAAGTCTACAGTTTGGGCACTGAGAAAAAGATAATTCTTTAAAAATTATCATTTGTTGAGACTGGAGAATTGGTTTAGCAGTGAAGAACACTTGCTGCTCTTCCAGAGGACCTGTGTTCACTTCTCAGCTGCATGTTGGGCAGCTCCCAACTGCCTATATTTCCAGCTCCAGGGATCTGACATCTTCCTCTGGCCTCCATGGGTCTCTCTCTCTCTCTCTCTCTCTCTCTCTCTCTCTCTCTCTCTCTCTCTCTCTCTCTCTGTCTGTCTCTGTCTCTCTCACAAATCCTTAAAATTTAACGTTTCTTAAGAATAATTCCTTTTGCTAAAAGTGTTTATAACCTTGATGTGGACTCACAGAAAACCCTTAAACATTATATAGAAAATGAACTAAGAAAATGACTCAAATATTTCCCAAATAAATGTGCTCCATAATAATTCTACAATCTTACCACAGTTTTACTTTTCTAAAAGGAAATTTCACCAAAATTCAAATACCTGTAAACCAAATAGCATCACTCTAGAAATACATACTAATTCATATGTGGATTATTATACAAAATGTGCCTTCAGTCCTTGTACATGAAATAGTCCAAGTTTTATAAAACTGGAGTTTGTGTAAGACTTTTTAGTAACAACATGAACTGCCTTTTATTTTCCTTTTAGGTAAATCTCTTTTTCCTATTAAATATTGTACGCGTTCTCATCACCAAGTTGAAAGTTACTCACCAAGCAGAGTCCAATCTTTACATGAAAGCTGTGAGAGCTACCCTCATCTTGGTACCACTCCTTGGCATTGAGTTTGTGCTTTTCCCATGGCGGCCTGAAGGAAGGGTTGCCGAGGAGGTGTATGACTATGTCATGCACATCCTGATGCACTATCAGGTAAGGCACTCCTGTCAATCAAGAGGGCACTTGGCAAGTTTTGTACTGACTTTGCATGTAGGGTTGGTTTTACTCTTGGTGGCTTATGTACCAAGCTGATTATAAATACATGATCCTTTTTCATTTGTTTGCCTCCTTTTCAGCTCTTTTCCTTCTGTTGGTTTGTCTTGTCCAACTCGGGTGTGATAGTGTTTGTTTTATTATATTTCATTTTGTTATAAGTTTAACAAATAAATGAATGAGTGCAAACCTAGCCATGAGGATAAAGGGTCACAACTGAACTGTCACTCATACCTACCTGCTGGGAGTGTGAAAACCCAGTTTTCTTTTATGGAGTGACACTGGGCACATCAACCACTCCAGGACAGGCTTCATGTTCAGGACCAGGTGACCAGTGGTGTGTTTGTGTGTGCACTCTAGTGCGCATGCACGCTTGCACATGCGCTTTGATTTGGTTACAGTTTGGAGGTTGTTTTTTGTTTGTTTTTCCTTTTTGGGTGTGGTTTTATTTTGTTTTTCTGGTTTTGTTGTTCTATTGGGGTACTTGTTTTTTGAGAAAGAACTTAAAGTTGGGTGGGTAGGGAGGGGGAGAGGATCTGGAAGGACTTGGGGGAAGGGAAGAATATGATTAAAATATTTTAAATATAAAAGTTGTTTTAAAAATACAGAATATAATAAAAATAGATTCTGATGACTCTGTCTTTTTTTTTTTTTAAACAGGGCCTTTTGGTGTCTACAATTTTCTGCTTTTTTAATGGAGAAGTAAGTTTATTGATTTTACTACTTTTATAATTTATACAGTTTTTTAAAAAACAAGATGGGATTATCTACTCCTCCCATAACAACTATTTATTTTTCCTTCAAGACAGGGTTTCTCAGTGCAGCTGTGGCTATCCTTGAACTTTGCTCTGTAGGCCAGTCTTGCCTCAAACTCAGAGATACATCTGTCTCTGCCTCCTGGGCGCTGGGATTAAAGGCATGTGCCACTACCGCCCAAGTACAAAATCACTATTTCAAATACCAATTTTATCACAGAAAAAAATAACATAAAATTACTTTTTGTACTCACGAACTCTCATCTCAAAACACAGGTAATATTAGAGTTGAAAGGTAGGGTAAAGTTTACTTCAAAATATTCCAATGCCTCGATAGCCCATTGACCTACTGTTAAAAGTACTAAGTCTGGATGTTGCCCTGGGGACAGTGCTGGAAAATTTTTAACTTCACGGAACAGACATTGTCACAAGAAACAGAATCTACTCATTTCCCCTTTCCTCTTTTTCAGTAGGCTCAATTCTTATTTTTTGAAAGGTTTTACCATAGATACAAAAAGATTAAAGCAAATTAACGTTGGAGATATATGGGTTTTTACCTGAGGACTTCCTACTTGAGAGACTTCAGTAACCTAACTGGGTGCATATTTCTATACATATGGATATTGTTACTGCTCAGTTGTTGGAGCACTATTGACTTTGCATTTTGTTTCTGGTCTGCTTGGCCAGTTTTCATCTGGAGCATGCTAGCAAAATTGAGCACAGCACAGAAATCCAGACAGCAACTCTGTGAGAAATGGGCGCTGGATAACTGAGAAACTCATCAGGAAAACTCAGATGGGGAACACATGGACCAATTGGCATAATTTATGAAGATATTTCCTATAAAATAAATCATTGGAAATTACATACCTCTCACGAGAAACTATCAAGTACTTTTTCCTAGTCTTAGCAAACTTTTACTTTTTTCTCCTTGGATGTAATCAAACAAATTGTTTAATTAACATATATGCAATTGAAACTAGAGCCATTAAATTTTAATTAATTAATTAATTAATTAATTAATTTTGAGACAGGGTTACTTTGTGTAGCCTTGGCTGTCCTGGAACTAGCTCTGTAGAACAGGCTGGCCTCAAACTCACAGAGATCTGCCTGCCTTTGCCTCCCAAGTTCTGAGATTAAAGGTGTGTGCCACCACTGCCTGGCCATTATATTTATAACACTGTGTATAACAGAGGGATAGAACAGTGCACTGTCAAATGTGGCTATTGAGTTGTAATTAGTTCTGTGACTCTTCTATGTTATACATTAAACTGACTTTTTTCTCTAGTCAATGACACTTGAAGACAGAGAATGCAATGGAAAAGGACCAACAAATCTTTTGTTTTGACAGGGAAACTCATACAGCCTTTATTACGTATGTATATATGCAGATGCACTGACTTAGGCAATCCTGTGTGTTGCTGATGTTGGCTATAACAATTAAATATTCATGATCACTGTATGAACACATGCCCAAGAGCATGTATAAGATTTGGAAGATGTACTTTTTATCTAGACACAGAATCATGTGGTTCTAAGTATTTAAATCATCGTCTCTTGTAAAGTAGGTGATGCAGTTGTAGAATAGGGTAGGAGGCAGTGGGCAATGTATGTGGTAGGTAGTACCTTTAAACTCCGACACTTCTTTCTTCCTAGCAGTTATATTTTAGGAAAGATTTGGAACCAAGGAACATATATTTCTCCTTATAAAATAGAAATAAAAGCAAGTTATTTATGCTAATGTTGAAGGGGTGAATGTAAACTGAGGAATGTAAAGTTTTCATGCAATGCCCCAACCTCACCACATCCTTAGAATATTATAGCTTCATTGCTACGTTGGTCAAATAACTCATTGCTTCAATGAAAAACCATGTAGAAATGGGAACATTGGTCATGCTGCAGTCTAAATTTCAAATTGGCGCTTTCCTTCTGAAACAGTGTCCAGGGAATATTGAAGTTAATGACTTGTACTCCTGTTGTCCTTTATCTGTATAAACAAAAGAGACACAGTACCTTGTTCTTCTGCCATGCCTTAAATTGAGAAAATTTTGGCATTGGAAAACTTTAATAATAAGAAAATCTTTGAACTAGGTTGTTGCCAGATCCCTGAGTTCATCACAACATCTGTAGTATCTGTCCTCTTTCCCTCTGCTTGGGAGACACAATCCCTCTTGGATTGTGATTCATCCCTCATTTTAAGAAATGCCTTAATCCCTCCCTTTTTGTCTCTTTGCCTCTTAGTTTTTTCTCACTCTTGTAACATGAAGAGTTAGCTGCCAGATTCAGTTTGTGTGGTTCCAAGTATGTCATGTTTTTGTTAAAGTCAGTTGCTTGGTTTGAGTTTCCTTTTTGCCCTCATGTTAGGTCAAGTGGCTCACTTTCGACTGGTATCTGCACTTGCACTTGACTCTCACTGCTGAGTTTTAGCAAACATCTATCTTCCTCTCAGCATTTCTTGCTAGTTAACTGTAGTTTGATAAGTGGCCGGGCTACTTTCAGTACCATTCCACTCAAATAAAAATATGTCCTGGTAACAAAAACAAGGGACTCTGGTCATCAGAAGGGCATATGAAAGAACAATGCTTTATATGTGTTTTTTATCAACTAAACAACAACAACAACAACAAAAATTGTTGGGGCGCCTTAACATTCTGTAAAGAAAACTGGATATTTTTCTTTATAACCTTTATCATATTCTTAAAAATTGATTTAGATTAAGGAGTATTATTATTGATCCTTCTCATTGCTAATGAGCATATACTATGCTAATGGTTTCACTTAACTGCCTGCATAAAGCTCATACACAAACCACTGAAACCATATTCATATCTTAAATAGCACCCAGCTGCATATTTTTCACTTTTCCCATTTAAATGTACTGAATATCTAATTTAACATCTGTTAAGTAAGCATGATCATGTATTAGAGAAAGAAGTTAAAAATGTAACATGCTTCTTAAAATTTTTATTTTATTTAATTAACATTTAAAAAATTTATTGTACATACTGACCATAGTTTCCCTTCCCTCCTCTCCTACCATTCCCTCCCCCCACTCCCATCTACCCCTCCATCCACTCCTCTATCTCCAAAATGTAATACTCTTACAACTTTGCAAAGACCTTGGTTCTTTATTAAATTCATTTTTTTAAAAATTTGGTAAATCATAATCCACACTTCAGGATATTGTCTTTTCATGATTTTTTTTCCTGATGGTTTAGCCACTGAGAAGAAATAAGTTGATTATCATTCTCATAGATTCTTCAAGGACAAACATCTAATAGATCAAGCACATTTTGACTTCTGGGATTTGGTTAGCTTTTCTTTTAGAACTATCAATCCTAGGACTTCAAGACAGGTGTCTTCTTGTCGAGGTCTTTTTAAGGTTAGTGTGGGATATTTTATGGGACACTACATCCCACTCCCATTCAACTTGAAGCTATGTGGTTCCAGCACCTAAGTAGTCTAGCATTCGTAACAAATGAGAAAAATATGTATAAACATGAGAATGAAATAACTCCCACTCAAAATAGTTACATAATTGTTCAAAAGTATTTTTGTTCATATCTCTGAATATTTACTTAGCACATACCATTTAAAGTCATTGCAGTTATCATTTGATTACATTTTGAAGATATGGCATACATAAATATTACTGTTACTTTAATATCTTATTTGTTGATTTAGAATTACTAAACCACAAGAGAAACAAATGCAATTTTGTTCAAGACAGATTTATGCATTATCTTAAAATTCTTTTGTTTTCAAAGTACATACAGGAATATACATTAGCTTTTGTTACCAAATACAAAAGAATGGTCCTGAAAGCCCATAAGTTGCTGAACTTCTTAATAATATATCATATAACTGAAATGTATAATTTTACTTGCATAGTGGTTGAATTAGAGAAAAGTTAAATGGACATGTCAACAATTAATTTTGAATTATATTTAAGAAGTGGATGGCTACATATCTGACCATTCCTTTTCCTTTAATAATAAAACATGAAACAAGACAGGAAAACTTTGTTTTTATCTTAAGTGATAGCACATAAGACACTTGAAAACATCCTGGAAGTTGCATCCCCAAAGCTGTACCCCCAAAGCTGTAGCTTCCTATAAATCCATACTGGTTGTGGAATGTTTGCAGTTTGGAGAGGGAACAAAAAAGAAACAAGACAGACTTTAACATAGATTTTACATGAATATACTGAGCAGAAAGTTAATTATGTATCCTTAACATCCAAGGGTATTAAGAGTACATGAATTGCTGTGAATTTTTTTTTTTTTTAGATCCTTAAGGAGGGGCATAAAAACTGGCCAAAAATCAGATGACATCTTGGGAAAAACTATTCATACAATGAACACTTAGGCAAACATATATCATGCTACATGGATAGAGCAAATATTTCATGACCTAAAAATGGCCAGCCTCTATGCCACACACACTTTTCAGACCTGATAATATAAAAGTGATGTGTCTGAGATGGAACTGAATATTCTTATTTGTGTTTATTGACTCGATGTAAAAATGTCTTTCTCATGGCTTAAATACAATCAGAAACAGTGTCCTTGTTTCTGACTTAACTAATCATAATCTCTAATTTCAGTCAGGAAAGAAAGTCATTAAACTTCACATTTGTTTTAAGAAAGAAAGATACAGGGGATGGAGATGGACCAGGAGTTAAGAGCATGTGCTGCTCATGCAGAGGACCAGGTTCATGTCCCAGTATCCACATGATGGCTAAGAAAACATCTGTAACTACAATTCTGGGCACCTAATACACCCTTCTGGCCTCGTTGGATACCAGGCATGCACACATTTGAGACACTTACAAACATTCAGACAAAATAATCATACACATAAAATAAAAACAGTAAATTCTTGAAAATATTAAAAAAGGAAAGAGATAAAATATGCTTAAGTGGAATAGTAACATTCCTAAACTTTTTTTTGCAATAACTTTTGTCCAATCTAATGCATTATATTAGGAAGTAAGGTCTGTGACCTGTTATTTTCAGAAAGTAGCACAATTTTAGGATGCAATAA
The DNA here is from genome assembly GCF_003668045.3 of Cricetulus griseus. Taxonomy (NCBI): domain Eukaryota; kingdom Metazoa; phylum Chordata; class Mammalia; order Rodentia; family Cricetidae; genus Cricetulus; species Cricetulus griseus. The sequence continues at coordinate 91,178,121 of NC_048599.1, forward strand.
TCATTCAATAAAAGCTACCATTAGTAATGATGATAGGCACAATTTCTCTTGTCCCTATATTGTGTTGTTTGCATCTTCCCCAAATTCCTATATACTCTCAACACTTATACTCTCATTTTATTTAGGTATCGATATAAAATCATATATACATGTTATGTTGGATATGAAAGGTATAGATGAATTGTGTTTGACAAGAATACATACACTGTATTTGGATTATTATAGCTTTAAAGACAAGACACAGAATAAAAATGTTAAAATTTTAATTAAATAAAAAGTACAGATGAATCGCAATGTGTTCCCTAATATGAAAGTGTTTTACTTAAGATTTGTGTGTTGTATGTGTGGTACCTGGGACCAAATTTAGGGCATTACACATGCTAAGCAAACAACTTATCAAGGAGCTAAATCTCTCTCGTGTTCCTTTACTTTTTACTTTGACTCAAGGTATCAGTAAGATATTCAGGCTGGCCTGAGCTTATACAGAACTAGCATGAATGCAGTCTTTGACTTTGCAATCTTCCTGCCTCAGTTTCATGAGTAGCTAAAAGTACAGACCAGGACTGTTGGTAAAACAAACGCTTTCTGCAAAACATTTTTTGGCTGTGCTTCAAATAGAACATTTTTATCTCATCTGTTTCTATTTCTTGTTGATTGATAGGTTCAAGCAATTCTGAGAAGAAATTGGAACCAATATAAAATCCAGTTTGGAAATGGCTTTTCCCACTCTGACGCCCTCCGCAGTGCATCCTACACAGTGTCAACAATCAGTGACATCCCAGGATACAGCCACGACTGTCCCACTGAACACTTAAATGGAAAAAGCATCCAGGATATTGAAAATGTCACCTTAAAGCCAGAAAAAATGTACGATATAGTCATGTGAAAACAGAGAGAGCTCACCTGTTTTGTGCCACTTGAACCTATGATGTTATAACCAGAAGATTTAATAGCAAACGGATTTCTTGAATGCCACGAAGAAAGCCCTCAAATGAAATGAGACTTGTGTTGATCAATGTTTAGCAACCCTCTCTATATGGAGGGAAAAGCCTTAACTAATAATGTTAGCCAGTAAACACTCCCACTGTGGCTGATTTCAAGTTGCCAACCTGATATCACTGAATGTGGAACTGGAAAGAAAACAAGCACAATCAACTCTTGGGAGCTGACATGCTGGAACCCGCACAACCCTGCATGCTCTCACAAATGGATGATGACTGTGCTCATTCACACCTGTACAGACCAGAACTCTGCTATTCTCGCCAGAGGAGACCTCTCTCAGTCTTACAGACATGTAAAGAAATATGGCTTTTGTTTGTTATAAAACTCTCTGTCCTATTGTCATTTGGTGGCAGTGAATGGTTTGCCCAGAAAAGACTCCAACCCACTTTATAACTTCTCTAATGGATGAGATGGAGTTCATTATCTCTGTTATTTCCTGTTCTTTTCTTTAAGAAAAGCAACTGAGTAGAATTTCTATGGGTTTCTCAGTTGCTGCTACATACGGTTGTATCCTGTGGCATATCCATTTTGACACTTGGTGAGCAAAACCTACAATTTGCAATCCTTTTCTGAGTCACTAGGGAGACATGTTGGTGGAAGCTGCAAACACTTTGCCAGCTACTGAAAAAACAAAACAAACTAATCAAACAAACAAACAAAAAACTGCAGGCATAGGAGGAAATCAGTTTTCCTGAATCTGTAAATAGAAACTTTGGCCTTTCCATATCTACTGTGTAGACAAGTAATCAATCATTTTACATGAAGGGAATCAATGAAGGATTTCTTTTTATCTTCTAAATCAGAGAGAGAGAGAGAGAGAGAGAGAGAGAGAGAGAGAGAGAGAGAGAGAGATTGCCGTGCAAAAGACCGCAAAAGAACCTGTAAATAATCTGTCATTTTATTGCTTCAATTAAAAACACGACCTAGGTAACTTTTAAAGCAAATAGATAATGCAGAATCATATGCCACTTGGTATCTAATACTGTATCTGGGCTGATTTTATGGTAAAGTAGAATCTTGAATTCTATATTTGGTAAATATTTTAAGGACAACCAGATACCGGCATCAGATGTTTGAGAACTAAGAACAATCCCAGAAACTTCAGTGATAAGATATGAAATATTTATTTTAAAATGCAAAGCCATAATTTTACAAACACAGTATCTATGGTGTGCTGACATTTCTTCTTTGATTTTGATGACGACTCACTGAAATCAGGAAGTTTTTAACAACTACAGCAAGGAAAACTAGCCTGCTACACATGTGGACTTTAATTTACTAAAATACAACTTTACTGACTTTTACTAGATGAAGATAAATGGTTTTGAAAAAGAACCAGGTTATTTTTTAAATGAACCATAGAGGAATTTTATCAATATAATATGCACAGTTTCAGTATTTCAGTAGACTACTACAGATGATAATACAAGCCAGGGAAAGCCTTGAACTTATCATTGAGAAGGAACTGTCAGTCATTCAGGTAATAATTAAATTAGGACAGAAGAAAGTCTTGTTCATGAGTAAAGTGACATCTAAATGGATTCAGTTTTTCTAATATTGCTTTGTTCTGGACTTTCTGCAGAACAAGATTGGCTTCAGTTGGTAAAAGTCAGTTTGGGGAAAGTCATGTATGTGTTTTTTTGAAATATGTCAGTCAGGTCACAATGGGTGAAAGTAATGATTTAATCATCACTAATTGTGTTTTATGCTGCAATAGTTGTTTAAACTGTCAAGGAAAATAACTCAAATGAACAAGAACTAGCATATTAGATGATCTGATAGATATACTTGTAATTTATCTATATGGGCAAAGGTGTTACCAAGGTAGTTCCAATTTTGTGGATTTCATAGCAAGTCATCATTAAAAAAGGAATGCAGATTGTTCTGAACTTTCAATTGCCAAAACTGTACAAGACATCCATTTACAACACTCAAATTTTAGCTGTTAGACTCATATCTTTACTGACAGTGTTCATGTAGCTCTGCATTCTTCTGAACTGTTGAGTATTAACCATAAATGATAGCACAGAATGCTGTTACCAGAGAACATGTTTTAAAAGGTATTATCATTTTCAGCTTTATTATTCTTTTATCATACTGAGTGTAGTTGAGATTTCTTTACTGCTAACATCACTGCGGTGTAATCCTCATCCACACCAGTCTGAGATTCGTCAGTATTAGTTTTGTAATGATATTTTTGAAACTAGACTTCTTTAAGGCTGAAGTGCCAATTAAAACATTCTGTATTGCTTGTAGAAAAAAATCTGACAGTTTTGAAAGAAAACTCTGGTGCCTAAAAACCGATTTGGAGACTTTCTAGTATTTTTAAAGTTAGATCTATCATTTTTTCTACAATTGCTTGCTAAGTTATGGTGGACATTTTTAGAAGTGACTTTGTATTTTTTTAATTGATAAATCATCCATTCTGCAGCTTAGGTTTTGTTCAAATATAACAAACTGTGTAGAGTTTAGTAGTCCTTGCAGTGTTGCTCCCACTGTTTAGATATTTTAATGTGAATCTATTTTAACTTCCTTTGTGTTTTAATTTGCTCACAGAAACATTATCTGTAAAACATACTCAAGATGTTCCATTCACTTAAAAGAACTTATGTTATACCTACTTAAAAATCTCTGTTTGGATTTTATGAAAATATTAAAGTTGCAAATTAACATTGATTTTCGCTCATCTTCACTGGAGTACAGAGTAATTGAATTTCTCACAAAATTCTTGTAACAATTAATGAAATACTTTGCAAAATAAATGATGATGTCTTTAGTCCTCTCTCTAAAGACTTCAATCAACTAGTAAGTGAATTTAATAAGTTAATCAACAAATATAAGAATTTGTTTTCCATGATAAAAATTATAACATGCACACATTCTTCCACTGTAAGAAAAGGAAAGTTCTTCTCATATAGAAATTTTCCTCCTTCTGCACCCCTTTCAGTGTATGTGTTTGTGTTAAATGCTAGAAATAATAAGAATAAAAGTATTTTAAAAAAAGAAAACATAGTCATAGCCTCATATAAATAAAAACTTAAATGGTCAAAGATTTTGTTTATTTCAATTTCTAATGATGGAACCAGTAAAATGTCATAATTATATGAAGGAGAATTTAAAATATGATATATGCTTGAGAATATAAAAATACAAGTGAATATACAAAATATTGTGTTTAAGAATGCTAATTAAAATGTACTTATTGATAAAAGTAAGCAAAGCAGTAAATACAATTAGACTTCATATCCAGAAGAGATAGGCATTGGAAAAATATACTAATATTGATATAGAGTTAAAAATAATATAATGCTTACATAAAGGAGAAATGCTTACATTTAGCAAAAATACTCCTTATAGTATTTTTGAACTATTCAGTGGCAAAAGGTTAAAATATGGAGCCAACTAGGCAGATCACATACTGCTCAACCCATTTTGAAACTATTACCTCTGAAGTTAACCATTTGTAAAACATAAATCTCTGAGTGTGATGCCAAATAACAAATGCTAATTCATACACAAAGTGAAGTTAACATTGTTACAGCTGAGATTACATTATTATGTTACAAAACAAATTTAAGTCTACCAACTGTTCCAAGCATATGTTATTCCGGAAGCGCACTGAGCATATTAGAGTATGAAATGGAATTCCTCCAGATAGATTTTACCATTTATATAGCATCTGACAATCTAATACGTTTCAGCTTACTTTTTAATTATGCACAGTGGTAGGCTTAATTTTAAAATAAAATTTTAGTTATCCTCCCCCATATTCTTATCTACATCCCTGACCACCCTTGTGTCTTCTATCCTTTTATCTGCTTTCATGTCACAAATGTGCTACTGTCCCCCTTTGTGGACACTTCATTTTTCCTCTTCCAACCTCTCAGTTAGTTTCTTAGTTATTCCCACACTCACCCCTTTTTATGCACACATATGTAGTCATTAAAAGCTAATATTTGTGCATAAAACAGATTATGTGGTTTTGTCTACGAATTTTGGTTACCCTTCCAGTGTAATACTTTCTAGGCCCATCAGTCTCCCTTCAATTATTTCCAGGTTCATCAATCTCCTTTCATTATTTTGCTTTTCCTTATAGTAGAATAAAATTCGGTTGCCTGTATATACTATATTTTCTTTATTCATTTATGTATCAGCGAACATCTAGGTTGGTTCTATTTCCTGGCGGTTACAAATAATGTCTTAAGAAATGTGGGCACCATTTCGGCAGCCATAACAGCCTAACACGTGCTTGTCTGACCTTGCCTTGGTCATTAGGAGGTCAGATGCCTGCCTCATGGCAAAAACCAATCAGAAGTTAGTTGGTAGTGCTATGCTTTATGGCTCTGGGTGAGCTTTATGGACAAGTGCACAGCAATGACATGCAGAGCCTAGCAACCGCCCTGGGAGGGCCTATGGGCCATAACAACCAGTTGGCCAATCAACACAGGGCAAGTCCTCCAAGCTTGGAGGCACACCAATCCTGAGCCTGTGCGTACCCCTAGACACTTCCCTTATGCTGCCCTATAAGATCTTGGTCCAGTGGCTTCTCAGAGTCTTTCCCCAGCCATCCACCATGGCGGGTGGATAAAAGGCCCCAGCTAACATGGGGTTAGCTCATTAAACAACTGTAATTTAGCCTCGTGCTGTTTGCATCAAAAAAAAAAAAAGAAAGAAAAAAGAAAGAAAAGTGGGCACATGAGTACCTCTGTGATAAGAGAGCCCTTTGGCTATGCATCAGGAGTGGTACAGCTGGTGCACATGGACATCCTGTATTTAATGTTTTGGGAATACTCCATATTGATTTTCACAATGCTACTGTGACAGTGCACTGCCATGACAGCAAGTAAGAGTTCTTTGTAAGCATGAAAATCTTTGCACAATGCTGCTTTGTTCTGAACCTATGAAAACTACAGTTCAAACTACATGAATAAATTTACAACATACTTTACAGCAGATGCAGCAATTTAAAAAAGTTGTTGAATTAAATACGGTTCCATCTCTCTTATAATTGCAAAATGAAATTGTTTATGTTCCAACTGGAGACCATTTCAAAATCCCTCAGTTGACCCAGAAACAACCCATCCCTTGGATCAAAATTAACACACTAGTTTCCAAAAGTTTTGTAAACAGTTACCTCAGCTCACAGCACACAGGAGCAAAGGATGAAAACAGAACCAAGAGCAAAGACATAGTCACTTGTGTTTCGTGTTGTCCCATGGGGGGGGGGCATGTGCACAACTTGTACATGTGTGGTCCCGAGCCTCCATCTGCTGAGTGCCAAGAGCATCATAAGTTGCATGTCTCTGGCTGTATATCCAGGCTACAAAACAAATATATGCTCAATGAACAAAGGATTCATTGCATCCCAGGAACAACCCAGGGATCCCCGTCCTTTTCTTTGTTTTACTTTATGTTTTTCTTTATGTGAATTATTATTATTATTATTATTATTATTATTATTATTATTATTATTATTATTATTATATTTTTGTTACAAAATACAATTCCTGATGATCCAAGTCTGTATGTCCAGGTCTGCAATTGTTTGTGTTCTTTGATTAACACATGCTCCCTAAATTCAGGCTAACCATATATTCTAGTTTAAGAATTTAGATGTGTTTTCTTTCAGCCCTGGCATCAATCCTGGTTCAGCATTTGTAGTTCTACCATTATGATCCATGGGAAGAAAAATGGAGAGAGGCCTTGGCTTTTGTTTCTGCACTTACTTCTCTCAACTTTGGGTTTGCTTTGGCTTGGTATTTTTTCCTGTGATGAGAAGTGATCAGAATCAAGGAAACAGGTCTCCCTAGAACTTAAATCTGAACTTGTTAGCATATCCTAGACCACCAGACTCCAAATGTTCCAACCCAGTGGCCTTTGCTCATAGAGGTATGATGTGAAGTTTAAGCTGAATTTTCCTTTCTGGTGATATGTTGTACATCTTTTATGACTCCTCTTAGTTTTCAAGAATGACCTGAGAATGAACAAAGGGCCTTTCCAAAGGCTAGAGGGCAGCTTATTCCCAAACTAGCATATTTATATACGAGTCTCCAAGGATTTTGAGCTTTCTAAGAATTCTTTTAATTTCTCCATTTTTTTATTTAAATTAGAAACAAGATTGTTTTACATGTCAATCCCAGTTCCCTCTCCCCCCTTCCTACCCTGCCCCCCACTAACACACTACCTATCCCATACCATTTCTGCTCCCCAGGGAGAGTGAGGTCTTCCATGGGTGGGTCTTCAGAGTCTGTCCTATCCTTTGGGATAGGGCCTAGGCCCTCCCCTGTGTGTCTAGGCTGAGGGAGTATCCCTCTATATGGAATGGGCTCCCAAAGTCCATTCCTATGCTAGGGATAAGTACTGATTTAGTACAAAAAGCCCCATAGATTTCCAAGACCTCCTCACTGACACCCACATTCATGGGGTCTGGATCAGTTCCATGATGGTTTCCCAGTGATCAGTCTGGGGACCATGAGCTCCCCCTTGTTCAGGTCAGCTGTTTCTGTGGGTTTCACCAGCCTGATCTGGACCCCTTTGCTCATCACTCCTCCTTCTCTGCAACTAGATTCCAGTTCAGTTCAGTGTTTAGCAGTGGATATCTGCTTTTACTTCCATCAGCTGCTGGATGAAGGCTCTAGGATGGCATATAAGTTAGTTATCAATCTCATTATCAGGGGAGGGCATTTAGTTTTCTAAGAATTCTAAATAGGGTGTTAAAATGATTTTCAAAGGGGAAAATATGAACTTACTGAATTACCTTGTAGCTTTATTTATATACTTGACATCTATCTAATAATAGGCTTATACTTAGACTCTTGCTTGAGATATTTGTACTAAGGAAGAGCCTGAGTACATATGTTAGATAATAGTTCCTTGGTTTTCACAAAACATATGTATTCCCATACTTACTTCTACTAATCCTTCCTTATCCCAGGTTGAAAAGAACATTAAACAATTAAGTATTCTTTTATTTAAGCCATAGGTTTTCCAGACCTCTAGTACATATATTGCATTATATATTATATTCATTATAATAATATATTATATATTAAACCTCACACACGTTTTTAAATACATCAAACATAGTAATTCCTAGTGACAATATCAAACCAGCCACTATTTTACTATTTCATCATTCTGCTGTTCAAATATTATACCAGTGAATCTTGAAAAGTCTCTAAAGTGACTAATTATGTGTCACTTGTTAAATAAAATTATGAGTGTCCCTGCAGAAATCATGAGCTTCCCCAATGGTTGCATTTTAAAGTCTAGCTGCACTGCTCTTTCAAAGATCATTTCCGAGTCCCTTCTCACATTGAAACAGGAAATATGTTGTACTCTTAAGCTTTAAATTAAGCCTCAAAGTTTTTATGTACTAATTTTTTTAATTACCCAGAAGATTTGCCTTACTCAAAGTGTAATAATCCTTCACTGTCCTGTTTGGTAACTATCTATGCAAAACCTTCTCTCTGCCTATGTTCTACTCTCCAGAGGAGGGTATCACACACAACTTGCATAAGCAGATGTAAAATTCAATTCTTCTCCCTCTTTCTCCTATAAAAATGTACTCAGGTTTGTTACATACTTGTCCATCACGTGTCTGCCTCCTGTAGCAAACATTGATGGGCAGCTCTCAGCATGCAATGTGACAAACCAATGAGTTGATTCCTGCTAGAATTGACTTTGCAGAAGCTCAACAGATCCCCTGAGGTCGGTCTTCCTGTAGCAATCTGGCTGCTGTTCACCTCATCATGGTTGGTTTCTGGCTCCCTTACAGCTCTGTCATCTTCAAACTCTAGCTCTCCTTTAATGTATCCTTACCATTCAGTCCCTTGTGTTACCTTCTTTCTTGGCTTATACAGCCTGTTGCATTTGATGAGAGCTTGGCACATAGTAGGGACACTAGTAAGTAGCTATTTTATTTTTCTCATCTAGCAAAACTCTATCGGAACCTGTAGAGGAAATGCAATCCTTAGTGAGCTTTTGAAAGTTTTAGCTCATGTTACACTGTCACCAAATTATTAGTTAAGACTAGCTAGTGCCCACGTCAGGTTCCAATCAGTGCATACAGATAAGAAACAAGATAGAAGAAAATGTGATAAAGCTCTCTAAAGGCCTTCTTACTGCCCCTTAATAACTAGAGTTTGAAGAAAGTATCTGAAGAACAAAAAGATCTGGAAGAGTAAAAAATGTGGTTTTAAAATAGTTTCTGGAAGAAGGAATTGACAAGGGGGGAGGACTTGCTACTGTACAAAGCCACAAAGTATTAGCACATCCTTTTCCTCAGTCTATTGTCTCTTTGTTTTCATATTGAAAGTAGTTCGTCCCTTTCTACTCTGTTATTTCCTGTTGGAAGAGTCTGTCCACAGTAGCTGAATTGAAAGAAACCCTTTTCTGTCCTGTTCATTCATCTGATACCACCATTCAGCTATCACACATGGCAGCCAGGTCTGCTTGGCTCCTTGCCTCTTTGGAGCCATAGCCAGCAAGGTCAGCACATAGAACCAGGGTGGAAGTGATGACCTTGAACTGCCCTTTGACCGTGACTTGTTTTTGTCATCTTCAACTATCCATTTCCTCAAATGGGGGTTGGTTGTAACAACAAAAAGGAATGCCCTGAAATACAGCATTTCTGAGAGGTTCTAAGGAATTCAGAGGTGTTGACGAATGCATAAATCAACAAGCAAAGCTTTGCAAAGCATGTAGAAAGAGATTTGGAACTAGAAGGAATAAGACATTGAATGAGGAGGCAGGGAACTGGAGGGCTGCTGGTGATTTCCAACGAAGTGCTTAATCAGCTGTGATGTAACTGATGTAGCTGCCCCACAGTGAGGTAGGTGCTCCCATGGTCCTGGAGACCAGTTTATTCTACATCTTCCAGAAAACATCTGATTCACATCCTTTCTCTTCTGTTTTATCATAGTGAACCACATTTATCTGATTGCAAGAGAAGCATCTTTTACACGGGCTGATAACTATGTTTCTTGAGAGGGTACCCTCACCCTTTAGGGACTAATAGATAGAAACCACAGTTCTTGAATTTGGATGCAAAGAAAACTTACACTGTTGTTTTCCTTAACAGGCTAAAATGTAGGATTTCTTCACACTGAATATAGCTACAAACAAATCAACTACGGTTTTATCAGTACCGGTTAATTTATCATTTGTAAAATCACAGATGTGGTGCCATCAGAATCATCACAGACATCTATATAGAAAAAATTTTGACCATCAGCATTTCAAAATAATGGCAGTCATTAAAGTTGTCCACATAGTAACTGTGCTATAAAGGAACAGGGGTGGTGCTGTATCACAAATTTGTTATTAATATTTCAATATAATTTATTTCCTGTTTGGTCATATAAAAATGTGATCCTGACAAAAGTGCCTGGGCTGAATTCACCATACTGCCAAAGAGGAGGGTCAAGATAACAAAACAACGAAGAACCTCAGTTCAGAAGAGCAATGGTTGGCCAGCAGAGCCTCAGGAAACCAACTACTGACTTTTTCAGTCTAGGTGAACCTGAGAACTTGGAGTAGAAAGTTCTCGGATGCTGCTAGTGTCTCTGAATCAGGTATATCTTGAATGTTTTTGCCAATAGCATTGTTCAAAAGAATAAGCAGCTCTTACCATCAAGGCCCAGAGCTGTTTAATTGTTATTGTCATGTTAACAAGGGTTAATGTGATTTGGAGATCATGCCTATACAAGAATGCTGAAATTGCTTACATTTTCTAAACAAGGTAAGGTATTTGCAGAGAGGCCCATGCTTTGAAAGGCTGGTCTCTTCTCATGTTGATAACAATATAAATAGAGATAGTAGCAAATTTATCAAGAATAAATGTATTTTATATTAATCCAGGGCAGAGATACAGAAGGAGTTAAGATACCATATTGAAGGAATAAATCCAGAGTAAATCAGTCATTGTCCCTGATGAACTGCTCATGTGAAGTCTCACTTGTGATTGATGGGTGATCCATTGTGACATCAGAGATCCACTTTATTTCTTATCTGGGACACTAGAAATCTAAGATAGAAAAACCTTGAGTTCTGTTATGTAAATATTAGTGTAATCTGAAGAACAGTGAACTTATCTTTACATTTATACTCAATTTAAATTCTAAGCTTATTTTCCCACTCATAATTCAGTTAGTTCTGCTTCAAATTAGATTAGTCTTTCTTTGCCTCTTAGGCATATCTATATCTTCTCATCCCAAAGTATATGAGAAAATCATGTGGTGATAAACTCTTGTCTTATAGTCTTTCTTTTCTCCAGTGACTGGATTTTAAATTATCATTAGCTCCTGAATTATGGTTCTGAATGTTAATAGATTAAATTATAAAATTATCAGTATTTCCTAGGAAAAAGGAAGAAACAAAACATGAAGGTAAAATTAAAATAATTAGTGCAATAGGGACTTATTATATATCATATTCTCTACTTAAATTCTAGAAGTTCATATCCTGCTGAGAATTCTAGCATCATTCTGTTCTTGTGAATCAGTGTGCACTTTTTTATGTAGCCATGCCATTTAAGCTTAGCTATATAATAATTAAGGAATAAGCCAAGTGTGGTGGTGCAGGTCTACAATCCAAGCTCTCTGGAGGTCCACAAGTTCAAGTCCAACCAAGGTAGTGTAAGACCACATCTCAAAAGGGGAATATTTGATTGAATATAGACAGCCAGAAATAAGAAAAATATGAGAAGAAAGCATTAATATATAGTAGGTAAAAGAAAATTTGAATACTTAAAAATATTCTCAGGACACTGTGCAGCTGCTAGAGCAGTGGTTTTCAACCTTCCTAATGCTGTAACCTTTTAATACAATTCCTCATGTTGTGGTGACCCCAACCATAATTTGTTGCTACTTCATAACTGTAATTTTACTATTTTTATGAATCATAATGTAAATACCCATGTCTTCTGATGGTCTTAAGTGACCCCTGTGATAGGGTCATTTGATCCTCACAAGGTGAGAACCACTGTGCTGGAAGTCAGGGCATAGCTATATTGTTAAATATATAGAAAAATTAACAAGCACAACAGATTTAGAAAACAGGTAAGTCCTGGCAAATTTAACTACAGACATTTAGAATTTGAGGAACTCGAATATAAAACCACTTTGATTTCTCAAAGGATAATGCTTAAGCCATCTCACTGTTAAGTTTGTTATTTGATTTGCTTATGGATTTCTTAGGCAACAAAAGCAGAGTAGGGAATGACTGAAGCACAGTGCAGTCTGATGCTAAACTATGAAATGATGTTTTAGTTTTCCTTGTGTCAAAATAAATAAAAGCTTTTTCATTCACATCCAAGCTCTCCAAAACACTCCAAGATTTACTCTAGTACAGAAAAAAAAATCTGGAAACTATTGGTGGAAGTTTTTCATCTCTCCTCTTTTCATGAATTAATGGGAGGGTATCAGGTACTAAATGGTAAATGATAACACATAATCACTTCATTCCTTTGATATTGTTCTATTCACTAAAAAAGGCCAGAATATAGCTCTGAAATCAATATAATTAGTGCCTTGTTTAGTTATCGAATATTTTCCCCCAATTTTCTGTCCTTTCAGTTTTGGATAAAAGAAATCTCAGAGTATCTATCAGGAATGGGAAAGGCCTTCATCTGTCCATTGAAGTGGTAGATACACCCAGTTTTAACAAAGCTAATAAAGATCATGGACAGTCCTGGAGGAATCACAGGTTTGTGTAGTACAGACAGACCTCTGCACAAAGCAGAGAGACAGGCTCATACTAACAGGTTCAGGAAGCCAGCTTATACAGAAGGAGTTTTCGAGAATCAATTGCTTACCTGGGTGCCTGTTGCAAGGGGAAATACAAAATACAAAGAACAAGAAGGGATGGGATGTTTTCAGAAGATAAAGGCTGCAACATTCCGTGTTCAGTTGTGCAGGATTCTGAGTAGGAAAGTCAAGCAGTGTGGTCACAGGCTCATGGATGGAGAAACGAGGTTCTAAATGACGGATTTGACAGAACTGAACTGGCTCAGTGGAAAAGAGGACAGGTCAAACTGAGACATGAGTTCAGAGCGGAGCTTTATTTAAGGCTGGATTTCAGGAATCCTTTTTTTTCACTCCCTTTTCCTTACTGCAGCCAATGGTATACCTACTAAACACTGAATGAAAAGGGACAGTAGAGTACCATTTGGAGAGCAAGAGGTTTATTTAGACATATTTACAAAAGATAATGTTGGGATGTCAGCTCAATTATCCAAATCTCTCTGTGTGTCTGTTCATTTCTAACCTGCCCCCTTTTCTTCATCTCTCCTTCCTTTTGCTCTTTTTTACTTACCGACTTCACCACTCTTTTTATTCAATGAAAATTTGATAGATGAGGCCATTGCACTGTGAGATTGACCGGAACTGTTTGGTGACAGGTAATGTAGGGGGTTAGTATTGGAGGGATTTGCAAAAGTGGTCACAGGTAGATAACTTGAATCCAAGGACACTTGAGAGTAAAAACCCAGAGAAGTTGACAGAAAACAATGATCTCTGAAGTAGAAGTGGAAAAAGGCACTGAGGTTTTAGGAAACAAGGTGAAGAAAAGTTTAAAGTCATGTTGTTAAACTTTGCAAGCCTGCAGATGCTAGAAGCAAGAGAATGTTGGTAACCTTGGTAGGAGCTGTAGAAGTGCAAGACTCGAATGAGTCTATTCATTTAGTCCCTCATATGTATTACAAAAGGTGTAATTTGCTGTGTTCTTTGCTTACAATACAAACAGGGCAATGCACCCTATCATCAATTATGTCACACTGAATGAAAGCTACATCTGTTCAACAGTTTTGCCAGAGAATATATTATGTGTAGACTATGCCGGTCGTATTAAGGGTTTTTCATTATTTGGCATGTATCACTTTCTGCCCCACATCCTCATATCATGAATAAAAGACATACATCAACTGGTTCTTTATCAAAACAATTACTAAGTATTTATATTTGAAGTGAACTTCACTAAAAATTTCCCCAATCAAAAAAAAAAATTTCCCCAGTCACCTCTGGTTTGTTTCCTACAATCATAGAATAGAATAGATGTAGTTTTCCTTCAGTGTGACATAATTGATGATAGGGTGCATTGCCCTGTTTGTATTGTAAGCAAAGAACACAGCAAACTACACCTTTTGTAATACATATGAGGGACTACATTGTTAACAACCACACATTATTACTTACAACTTTTGGATAGAATAGGAATTGAGTAAATAGCCATTAAAACTTTCAAGTTATAAACTTTTCAAGTTACAACTTTTGGATAGAATAGGAATTGAGTAAATAGCCATTAAAACTTTCAAGTTATAAACACAAACATTTGCCACATATTTTAACTAGCAGTCTTTAAAAAATAAATTACATATCCAGTTATAATCAGTACAAATACAAAAATCTAGCTAGCTACAATCTATTATTTTTTCCAGTTAAAGTCATGAGACTTTCAGACCATTCAGCTTAAATTTCTTTTAAATTGCAATTGGAATTACAACTCTGCCTTGAATATCAGGAATTAATTGTAGACAAATTCATGTCTAATAAGTAGCTAAGAAAGAGATTGGTATGTATAGTTTTGATATTATTATTAATATAATATATTAGAGAAAATACTTAATAATTATTAATGGACCTAAAATTGAGATTGTGTTCACTGAAATGTCTTCTGCTAGCCACTATAAATACCTAGATTTAATCCAAAATCTCGATGGATGATTCATGCTGCAGTGTTCAAGACAGAATATCCTGGTCACTACTGCAAGAACCAGTGATAAAAAATCAGAAGAAGCCCTAATGAATTATTACTACTGACTAAATGATGGAAAAACAAATGAACTAAAACTTGGCATTTTAAGCAAATTGGCTAAGGTAGAAAACTTCACAACCAAAATTTTTCTGCAGCCTTTTAATTTTCTAATGAAATATAGTTTAAAAACTAAATCTATATATTTACTTAGGTATAGTTTACACATTTCTGGTGCTATTTCTTCCTAAGAACCTGTTTTATTTTCTATTTTTTCTTAAAAGTTTTGTTTCCATTGGCATTGTATTTATTTCTTAAGAGTTTCTAGCCAGTGGAGCACTCTTAGCTCCTATAATTGTACTCATTTCTTTTAAAAATTTTTATTTTCCATATGTAATACAATTACAACATTCTTCCATTCCCTTCCCTCCTTTCAAACCCTCCCATCCACCCCTCTCTGCTCTAGTTCAAATTCATGGCCTCTTATTTCATTATTTGTTACTGTATGCATATATGTATATATATACACATGTATGTTCTTAACTGTAACTGGCTCAGTCTGTGTAATGTTACTTGTATGTATGTTTTCAGGGATGAGTGTTTGGTATAGAATAATCACTGATGTGTTCTACCTGGTTAGGATGATTTCTTCTACTCTTAGTATTCCTTATTTGTCTGTAGTTCTTTTGTGTAGTAGGATTAAGGCCCCATGGGTTTTTCCCCTCCCATTGTGGCATGTCTATTGGTATATTGGTCATCCTTGTTCAGCTCCTGTTTAGGCAATCATGTTGGTGAGATTTTATGGGTGTAGCTTCTGACATTTCTAGAAGACAAGGTCTCATAGTGAATTCCTTGCTCCTCTGTATCCTATGGTTGTTTCACTCCACCTTCCGTAATGTTCCCTGAGCTTTAGGTGGCAGGAGTGTTTTGTCCACTGAGTTTGGGTTCCAATAGTCCTACACAGCTGTGATGGCCAATGAATTACAACAACAACCAGAATGGCACAATAACCCTAAGGGTGCAGTAGTGGTACACATACCCTGGGGGCAATCAAAAGCTCTCAAGCTGGACTTAAGACCCACTCAGTAAGAGGGAAAATATGCTTGGTACTGCCAGTGCTAGTGAAGTCATGAATATTGGAAGAGAACCTATAACCACTACTTTCACTGTGATGGCTAGTCTTGGTTGTAAAATTGACTACACTTGGAATTAACTAAAACCCAAATGACTGGGCATGACTGTGAGGGAGTTTTTCTTAATTACATCATTTGAAGCAGAAAGACCCCCTTTTAATCTGTATTTTTGAGGTGGGAATATAGACCTTAAATGCAGCTCTTCTGAGATAGGAAGATCCATCTTTAATCTGGATCACACTTTCTGCTGGCAGCCCGTATAAAGGACATGGAAGAAGGAGGCTGGCTTGATCTTTGAAGTGGGAAGATACACTTTTAATTCAGTTATTGAAGCCTCACCTGGAAGCTCAGATTGTACTGAAGGTTTATGGTGTGACCTATTTTGCAAACTTAAGGAGACAAATGCTTTTGATTACACAGAGTCATCAATTGTGAGGGGCAATGGATTTGGTGATTCTGTATATAAAACTTAGACAGTTTGTGCAAAAATGAACTCAGTAATAAAATTGACTGGCTCCAGATGCACATGAACAGTCTAGAGATTTCCAAGTGTGTCTTGGAAGAGAATCTTCTCTCCATCAGTTTCAGAGCTCAAACCGAGGAAAATCAAACCAAAGCCCTCATTATAAGACCAGCTGAATTATAGCAAAAATTCAAGTCCCAGCCTTAGAGGATATTAGTGGTTAAAGTAATGGCACTGATGGGTAGAGAATGGGATACTGGGGGAAAGGAAATAGAATTTCCAGAGTCTATTGGATACTGGTTCTGAATTGACACTGATTCTGAGAGACCCCAAGAAACACTGTCAAATTCCAGTTAAAGTAGGGACCTATGGAAGTCAGATGATCGAGTTTTGGCTGAAGTCTGACTGGCAGTAGGTCCTGTGATACACACACACACACACACACACACACACACACACACACACACACACACACACACACACACACAGGTTCCCTGACCTGTGGAGTGAGGGCTATTATGGTTGGAAAAGCTAAATGAAAACTCTTAAAAGTTGCCTTTGCCAAGGAAACTAGTGACTAAAAAACAGTATCGCATCCCTGGATGAACTGGGGAAATTAGTGCCGCCTTCAAGGACTTGAATGATGCAGGGATGGTGACTCCTACCACATCTCTTTCATTATTATTATTATTATTATTATTATTATTATTTAACAGGCTCATCTTTTTATTGGACATGTTAACAAAAGAGGTTTAGTCAAAAAGACCAAAGCTCGTGTCATCATCCTCAGATTCTTCCTTTTTTGCTTCTCATTCTTCCCCCAGCTGGGACAGCAGTGGTAGAGGGGACAGGACCCAGTGCTGGTGTGGTTCCAGCTTCTGGAGCAGCCCACCAGCCCCTACATTGCAGATAAGGCTCCTAATGTTGACTTTGGCTAGGGCCTTTGCAAACAAGGCCAGAAAGTTTCAACACTGACACCAGCTGCCTTAATGAGATCATTGATCTTATTCTCTGACTGTCACCTCATCTTTGTGCAAGATGAGGGCAGAGTGGATGCAGGCAAGCCCATAGATGGAGGCCATGTTGTGGACTGCTGTCACAGTGCTAGTAGCCAGATGAAGTGAGGGCCTCATGCCATTGTGGCCTTAGCTTCCCCAGAAGCTCACTAAGGCTAACCTGGCTACAGTTGCTGCTGAGTGCCAGATCTGCCAACAGCAGGGACCAAAACTGAGCCTCAGATATGGCACCATTCCCTGGGGTGATCAGCCAGTGATATGGTGGCAGGTTGACTGTACTAGATCATTTCCCTTGCAGAAAGGACAACAATTTGTCCTTATTATAGTGGATACATATTTTGCTATGGATTTGCTTTTTTTTTTTTTTGCAAGTAATGCTTCAGCCAAAACCATCATATATGGACTTTCAGAATGCCTTATCCATAGACATGGTATTCCACACAGTATTGCTTCTGATCAAGGAACTCACTTCATAGCAAGAGAAGTGCAATAGTGAGCTCATGATTATGGAATCTACTAGTCTTACCATGTTTCTCACCATCCTGAAACAGAATGATGGCCTGATAGAAAGATGGAATGACCTTTTGCAGACACATTTATAGTACCAATTAGGTGGCAGCAGCCTGGCTGGCTGGGGCAGGGTTATCCAGAAGGTAGTATATGCTTTGAATCAGAATCCAATGTATGGTATGGTTTCTCCCATAGCCAGAATCCATTGGTCAGGAATCAAGGAGTAGAAAATTGAATAGCTCCACTCATTATAAACCTTAGACACCCACTAGGAAAAATTTTGCTTTCTGTTCCCATGACTTTAAGTTCTGCTGGCCTAGAAGTTTTGGTTCCAGAGATAGTGGTGGTGTGAGGGCTCATGCCGGGAGAAACAACAAACATTACATTGAACTGGAAGCTCAGACATCTCCCTGGCTGCTTTGGGTTTTTGATACCCTTAAACAAACAGGCTAAGAAAGGAATAACAGTGTTAGGAGGAGTGATTGATCCAGATTACCTAGGGGAAACTGGATTGCTTCTCCATAATGGAGGTGAAGAAGGTTTTGTCTGAAGTGCAGAAGATCCTTTAGGGTGTCTCTTCGTGCTGCCATGTCCTGTGATTAAAGTCAATGGGAAACTAAAACCTAATCCAGTAGGGTGAAAAGGGGCATGGGCCTGTTGGGAATGAAGTTATGGGTCATTCCTCCAGGAAAGAGTCAAGGCCTGCTGAGGTGGAGGAAATATAGTAGTAGAAGAGGAAGGTAGTTGTAAACACATTCTGATTCAATGTGTTCTGATTCATACATATAATTTGGGTAATGATGAATTAAGACCAATTAGCACATTATCAGCTTAATCTTTATTTCTTTCTGGTGAGTACATTCAACTCGCTTTCTTCTAGCTATTTTGATATGCACAATGCATTTTCGCTTACTGTGAGATAATAAAATACCAGACCTCATTCCTTTTTTCTAACTTCAACCTTAGACCTGTTGACCAAACATCATGTCAATTAGGCTACTTTTTATTTACACGATCTTTCTGCTGAGTTTTGTATGGCCTAAAATTGTAATTTGTATTCTATTTATATGTAGTGTTTACTACTGAAAGAAAATTAAGTTTAAAATTATTCAATATGTATACATACATACACATTCACAAACATAGATACACATAAACACATTAACATATTCATCCCTCCTGTAGGATACTAGACACAGAGAGATATTGTGATTCCAAAACATGAAAAAATTATGTATCAAATTCACCCTTGTCATCATGATCTTATTTTTACAAATCATTGGAAACAGTAATAGTCAAATCAAATACAATGAACACTTACATACAAATATTTTGAAGGTGAAGCTTCTTAATGGAGCCCATGTACCAGGGTTTTGTGAGTTTATTTAATAAATTAATTGCAGCTCCTTTTTACTGAAGTCACTTCCTGATAAACAGCCAACATGAAAGAATAAATAAATATAAGGCAATTTTTGACTTTCAGGCTTCTTGGCTAGTCACAATTGGCATGTTTTTATATTGGCTTGGTGACAATAGTTATAATTACCTTCTACTAAGTGTGTGAACTCAATCCAACTTTGAACGTCACAAGTTTGTAGTTTTGTTAGGGTAAAAATTAAGATCAGCATTGAAGATGGAGCCAACAGCAAATACATATTCTGACCCCTCCCCACCCTCAGTTTCTTGTTTCATCAAATTGGAATTCTTCCCAACTTTAAAGAAATCACAGAATGAATTGCACTTTCCCAGCCACTGTTTGTCCAGCAAGTTAAACAAACACATCTGCAGCTAGAAAATAATCTTTCCTTGTGTATATGTGGTATTTTTTGTGTACTATAGTAGTGTGATGTTGTGTGTGAACACTATGACATTTATATCATTATAAATCTACATATACAAGCTAGTTTAGCAGTTTCTGAGACATGTTTAAATAGTGTGATAATGGTTATGTGCTTTGAATTAGAATTTTCCAAAAATCAAATTGAATTTTATATCACCTTATTTCAAAAAATACTAATTCAAGTATACAAATTAAACTCCGTTATATGATATTGCTGATGCAAGTGGGTAACAATCTAAATAATTCTTCAAATTACCGAATTTATAAGAACTGTCATCAAAAGGGGATCATGCAGTGATGCATGGAAAGATGAGGAAGAAGCCTAGAGATTTGAGGCTCTCAACCATGAATTTCAAGTTTCAAATACAAGAGAATCTGGAGATTGAGTGGAGCAGGTTTTTGTTTCAATCGATGGGTGGGAAAAAAAAAGCCACTTGGATAATGTGACTAATGCTGTCACCAGGGACTCAGCTACAATAGGACAGATAAGAGAAGAGAAATGAAATCAATTTTCCTTCATGAGAATATTTTGCAAGACTTTGATTATGAAAAGGCTGAGAAAGGGAGGTGATGAGAAAGAATAGAGTTTCATGCCCAAGGGCCTGGAAAGAAGATGGTTGAAGTCATACAAAGAAAGGGACAGTCAGAGAACATTTAAAGGAAAACAGATGGTTGAAGTTTGAGCATCAATAACAGTCACAAAAGAGAACTTATTAATGTTCCTTTAAAATAATACATATACGTGTATATGTTTATAGTGCACCTTGTGTCAGTGACATTTCCATGATCCCATGTCTGCATCTGAGTTGACTTGGAAAAGGAATGGCCATTTAAGAGCAAGAAGAGAAAATGAAGTCAAACAATGTCAAATATATTATTTAAAACTTAGGAACTGCTGAGTATCCTTAATGCCCTCATTAGAGTTACTTATAGTCACTTATAGTCTAGATAGAATGTTAAGTTTTCTAAAAGCATATTTTTTGCTCTTCATCAATTTTAGATAAGTATAATTCTTCCATCTTGCAAATTAGAAAACTGAGACTCAGAGAACTTTTGTAACTTATCCAAGTTCATGACACTAGGAAAAAGCAGAGTTAGTATTTGTCTCAGCTGTGACCCAGTGGAACCACTAAAATATTCTTTTCAATAAAAGCTGAGGGTATGTTCTGCTTTAGTGGCAAAATTAGAATTACTTTTCAATTTATACTTTAAAAAATCTTAGTTAAATCATATTCCATCACTTTATCCTGCTCTTCCCTCCTTCCAACTCCTCCTATGTTCCCTCCTTTCAACTCCTTCATATATAGTACTCTTGCTTTCTTTTAAATTGATGGCCGCTTTTTCTTTGACTTTATTGTCTCACACACAATAAAGTCAAATTTATTTGTGTGTGTGTGTGTGTGTGTGTGAGTGTGAGTGTGTGTGTGTGTGTGTGTGTGTGTGTGAGTGTGTGTGTGTGTGTGTGTGTGTGTGTGTGTGTGTGTGTGTGTGTGTGTTGTCACTTGGGCTGATAATTCTCCCCCAAAGAGCCATAAACTATTTAACAGAAATCCCAGTAGATGGCATGAAAAACTACCATTCTAGTTGTTGGTTATGATAGACTCCCAAAACAATATAGGTAATTGCTGATGCCTGTGGTTGCCCCTCAGAAGTTGAAGGTCAGTTCCTATTGCTTAAGACATTGCATACTTTGGATGTAGGACTCAGGAGATTCAAGCTGCATTTAACAAGATAGCCTCCTGCCTGTGCTCTAGCTTCTGCCGAGCTGCCAAGGTAGGAAAACAGTCAATAGTTCTGTAAAGCTGTGATATCTATGAACCACATAATGGCCATTGTGGCAAGGTATCCTGAAACATGCAACAGTGGTACCCATATTGGTGGTCCCCCAAAACTGTTTAATTTGATGTAAGGCCTACTCAAAAGTAGGGAAATAATGCCTGGTACTAGAAACCTAACCAACTCCCTGAGGTTAGTGAGGCCATGGATCTTAGATGAGAACCTACTAAGGCTGGCAAAATTTCTAAGTACATTCTAAACACTGGAATTTCTTGGCAACTCATATAGTACTATGCTAGGTTAAAATTAAAATAAATTTATTATTATTTATGAATAAAAAGTAATTTATTTATTCTATAAATAAAATGATAATGTTTAGTGTATACCTACAACTTTATCATGGCTTCTGTTAGGATACATTCATTATAGGCCTATATTGGCTAGAATTTCAAAATTTGGAGTCAGATACAAGTTCTATATATATTTTCCCTTCAGATATAGAAACATGATAATAATAATAATAGCTGTTATTATGGAGTGGTACATCTAGATACCAGGACTATTGTAAGTACTTTGCTTGTATTAACTCTATCTATAATCATAATGACATCATGAAAAGAGTATAATATTATGATTATTTTATCAATAGTTAAGAGAAAATAGTGTAGCTAGGCAGTTTTAAAAGTTATATACATTAAGAACAACAATACAGAATGCAACAGGGAAGTATTGCCTCTCTGGACCCTGTTCAATTAGACCTTCTGATACTGAACAACTCAAAACTTGAGCTATTGCTCCCATCATGGTTTTAGTAGCTAATCTGGATGTGGGCTAGAAAAATGTTCAACGTGTAAAAAATATCATAAATTATAAAAAACATTAAGGAGCCACATTTCTAGTTGACTTTACAAAACTTGACATGCATTTATATACTTACATTAAATATGCCTATAGTCTTATATTTAGTTCATGTTTTGGGGGGATAGAGGAAAATAAGAGAATTTGAAAACATGAAAACAAAGAGCAGTTGTATTAAACAAAACAGATAACAATATTTTCTAGAATTTCAGTTTGATTTGACTTGTTTTGTTATGCTTTTATTCTTCTAATACAGCCTGCCATATTGCTTAGGTTGGCCTAGAAGTTTAAGTTCAATAGATCCTCTGGTCTGAATTCTTATCTAGATAGAACTATATATAAAGGTGCATTCTGTCACAGACATGGATATTTTCACATCCAGTGCTGAAATCCTAAGAAGCCGAAAGAATGTCTAATTTTAGACATTTGAAGTGTGACCCAACCGAAGGATTAATATCATAAAATACAAAAGGAAGAGAAGGCACACAAACTTACATAGGTAAAATACCCATACACATAAAATGCAAAATAAATAAAATTTATACATTATTTTTTCATAACCTAGCCTTGGCACATGATCAATAGGTTAAATGGCAGAAGGCATAGAATTATTATTTTAGCTGTCTGAACTTTAAGGGGAAGTATTTCTCTATGGACAATAAGATTTAAATTGTTTCTCATTCAGTATAATTTGATCATGTTTTTCCCTTTTCCCAACCCTTCCCAGATCTTCTCCTCCTTACCCACCCAACTTCAGTAGGTTCCCTCTCTCTTTCAATGAAAAACAAAACAAAGAAAAAAATGAAAATAGAAACAAACAAAAACCAATAAGACCAGACAGAATCCAGCACTGAAAATGGCAAGTGGTCAGTTTTCTGCAACTGAATGTCACGGGGTATGCCAACCAGACTTCAGGGCCTTCCCAGGAGTAGTTGTCCAACACAGAATGAACTCCATGTTGTTTGTCTGTTTGTTTGTTTGTTTTGTGTGTGTGTTTCACTTTTGGTAAACTTATTTTTGGAGCTACAAGGGTCTTATGTGAAAAATATCATAATCTGTGAGATAAATTGATCATTTACTAAAACATATCATTTAAGTAGTTAATGATTTTCTTTAATATCATAGGAAAAAAAATCTAAGATTTTCCGTTAGGCAATTGATTTAATCAACCGAGTTTCCATGACCAAGAACAAATGTCACTTTTTACAAACTCTGTTCCCTCCATCTCTTAGCCTTTGTCTAGAGCTTTATAGTTGGCAGAAGGCAAATGAAATTAAGGCTTAGTGTAACATTTCCATATTTCCCCCTTTTACTATTCTAAGACAACACTAGACAAATTGAAATCAGGAATTTCTAAGAGCACATATTCCTTTAAATGTGTGAGGTAGAGTGTTTAAAGATTTATGACATTTATTTTGTATCATTTCTCAGTCTTAGGCTGATAGATTTGGGAAAATAAATGCCCCAAGTTTTGTGTTTTGGTTTGGTGTCTTTTGTTTGTTGATGCTTATGTGGTGACAGGACTGAGAAGCACAGAGTCTGAGAGAGCAAGCCCAGGGTGCAGGAAATGGAGGAACGGAGAGAAGGACACTGAAGGAGAGCCAAGGTTCTGGGATAAGGCAGCTTTTCTCTAGGGAAGCTCTCAGGTAGTTAGTGTTTCTTTAATGTCTCGGGAAAAATGGAAGATTTCCCTACACACAATTTACTGACTAACTCACCATAAACCAAGCACATGCCATCTTTCAAATACTCCTGTTTGTTCACATCTTTCAGCATTTATCTAGATTCCTATCTACAAATAAAGAGAGATCAAACTAAAGATTAGTACGATATTTAGATAATTCATCTTTTCAACACTCTAAGGTAGGTTTTTGTAAAAAATCAGAAAACCGGGTTATTTTTAAATGCACGTGTTCCTTTAAGACTTGTAGAGCACTCCTTCCCAGGGATGTGTTTGCTAGCTCCTTCCTTCATTCTTCATGATGCCCATCAACAGGATTGATTTTGTTTCCTTTGGGTTTGGAGAGCTAAGACACCTTGCAAAGATTTGCAGCTGGCCAGTTATTTTCTAGCTTAATGAATATTCATCACCATTTGAAAAGATACGATGGCAAGGGAAACTCTCAGTTTTAATAAATAGCAGCGCCTGTCCCACTCCTAATAGCTGCTTTCTTGTTTTTAGACATTGATACATCAGTAGGGAACTAAAGAGAAAAATCCCCCTCAAAGGGAAGGGACTGAGCAGGATTGGAGGAGCCCGGAATGATCTGATTAAAGGAGTTAAGTATTTAACTTAAAAACTTCACACATTGAAACCTGGGCGCTTTAGAATCACCGGAATCTAGAACAAATGGATACTTTCAGCTGGCCTTATGTGCCTCTCCTCCCTGGGGAATTTTTTCATAGACTAGCGCACAATCCGCTGTGGATGTCAGCACGTGAAGACACTAGATTGTGGCAGCCTTAATTCTTGAAATGGGATGATTTTTTTTTCAGCACCTCCAGGTTTGTGTTGTTGGCTCTGCTGAGGATTTGCTTCTGGTAATATAAGACTACTGATGTGCGATGGTAGGATTTTTTTTTACCCGCCCCGACTTCGTGCATATTTTACCTAACACCAGAAAGACTTTCTGTTGCCTCTATTGTTGGATTCAGGAAAATAAAAAATAAAAGAAAAAGCTTTTAATAAAAACCGTTCCCATCATTTCAAACTAGGCACAGTGTCATATAAAGCAAAACAAATAAGCAAAACAACCACCAAAAGCAGGCATTCGCAGGCATTTTGTTTCTTTGTCTTTTTGCCATTTGTCTTGTTTATTTGTTTGTTTGTTTCCTTTTAAAAAGTCCTCTCTAGACCTTGGAACACTCATTCCAAATGGGATGTCTCCATCAGATCCTCTCCCCAGGGCTCATGGAACCCTGTGAAAGAGGAGGCAGAAAGATGGTCCTTGATCTTGCATATATAGTATGATTTGCAGTTTAGTGGTTTTATGGGATGGCTGAGAGTGCAAACAAGTGGGCATCTGATTCTTGGGCTCTTTTCCTTCTGTCTGTTTTGTCCAATTCCAATGTGTTAGTTTTTGTTTTATCTTATTGTATTTTATTTTGTTTCAAATAATTTTGTCTAGAATGCAGGTTCACCTAAAATACACAAAATTAATACATAGTAAAAGAAGAAACATGAAATTTTAGGTTTACTAAACACATAAGCATACCATTAATGTTAAAATGCTTAAATACATGAGAAAAATGCATTTAGTTATGAATAGAAATGATCATTATTTAACTTGGAAAGCCATTATAGCCAAGAAGTAATATTTTTTTCTTTTATGTTCTTAACACATTTCTTCAAAGCAAAGTACACAAATATACAGTGGTTGTTTAGACTCTATGTGGCTGCCGAGTACACACACCACACACCACACACACACACACACACACACACACACACACACACACACACACACACTTTTAGACTTTCCTGAATACTACAACAACAAACTATTTTTGTTCAGACACTTTATACTGGAGAGAGCTATTTTTACAGTGAATCACATCCTGGTCTTCAAAAACAATGGGATAAAACTGGGTACTCAATACAAGGGTGATATTTCCACTGTGAACAGGAAGTGTGTGTGTGTGTGTGTGTGTGTGTGTGTGTGTGTGTATTTGTGTGTGTGTGTGTGTGCTGCAGTGTGCTATTTGTCTACAAAGCTCTCAAGGATTGTGTGAGTTTAGTAAATGTTTGTTGTTCGCTTTATCACATGAATATTTTGCTTTCATTTTAAATTACGTTTTTAATTGTTCTCAAACATTTAAATTTTTTAACTTTTAATTGCTTTTTCTGGGTTCTTTGCTCAATAAACTATTCATTTGTATTTTTCTTCCAAAATTTAATCTTATATTACCAATTTAAGAATTAGTACATTGACTATAGTATTCTTACTTTTCCTCCTGATTACCATAGAAATTGCTCTTCAGCGGTTAGCTAAGTGTGCCTTTACTGAAGGAAAACAACTTTGTGAATCAAATCATGTAGGGCAGCTTGCAGGCAGATGGAGACCCCTGCTGCGTTTGAGCTTAGCCCCAGAAGTGAGCACACAGTGAGATCCCTATTTGTTTGTATTTTCTCTATGTGGGGTGGTGATGTCCAGATGCATATTCTAGAGGACTGCACTTTAAAAAACATGAAGAAGTCTTGCCAAATCAAAGCTTCCAAAGTTATACTGATTGTAGTTTATGACTTGTTTGTTTTAAATGTCTGTAGGATTTTCTCTTCACTAACAAAAACAACTAAAAATGACTATGAACATGGTCCATGGGAAGAAAATTATGCTTTCCTCTGGACTAATGTATTTACTTCCATTTAAATATATTTGGAAATGATAAACGTATGTTTTCAATTTAAAAATATGTTTCTATTGTGGAAAGGCATAGGAATTAAGTTTAAAACATTTTCACCATAGTTAGAATTTTTTTTTTCAGCGTTTAGCTACTAGAAGTAGAAACTGCAAATGACATATAGAATTGGCATGTATACATATGCATAGGGACACACATCCACACATACCCTTAATTTACTAATTAAATTGTAGGAATTTAAAAGTGAATTCTTATTAAACTTGAAAATCTCTGAAGTAAAAGAAAA
The DNA here is from genome assembly GCF_003668045.3 of Cricetulus griseus. Classification (NCBI taxonomy): domain Eukaryota; kingdom Metazoa; phylum Chordata; class Mammalia; order Rodentia; family Cricetidae; genus Cricetulus; species Cricetulus griseus. The sequence goes on from NC_048599.1 coordinate 91,205,116, forward strand.
TTTTTGTTTTGATTTGAAGACTTTAAGTACATGGTCATTTTTGAGATAATTTCTGAACACACTAGAGATTTGGTTAAAATGAAAATATCAGACACAAATTTTGGTGTACAGTACTCATTTTTTTTTATAATCTCAGAGCTCTTTTTTTTTTTCCCGAGGCAGGGTTTCTCTGTGTAGCTTTGGGGTCTATCCTGGCACTCGCTCTGGAGAACAGGCTAGCCTCGAACTCACAGAGATCCACCTGCCTCTGCCTCTCGAGTGCTGGGATTAAAGGCATGTGCCACCAATGCCCGGCTCTCAGAGCTCTTTTTATAAAAGCTTCCCCACCTACCAAAAGACAGAATTTCCGTAGGAACCTGATGCATCTTCTTGTTTTCAGACTCACTTTTGCAATACAGATCTGAAATCAGACAACTGATTTTGAAAGTCAGCCTTAAGTAGTTAATTAGTTAACACAGTATTTTACAAGACTTCCAACTGTGACATGGCATATGAATTCTATTAGATCAAGTCAAATGAACCAAGGATTGTATACAGCATAGCTTCAGTAATTAATTATCCTAATTGAGCCATATTAACTTTCTATCTTTGTACCAATAAGTTGTTGACATGTTGTTTTTTATGGTATAATATACAGCAGTTAAATTTAAGACAGGAAAATATAAACATTAATAATAATTAGACAACATAGATTGTGACTCAGATAATTAATAAGGTAAATATCCAATTGTTTGTAGGCCTGGGAAAATATAATTAGTTTGTGGGTTAAGGGATAACAGTTTTTACAAGTAAAAAGAAAACAAATTCACTTGGTAGAGGTTTTCCATGTATAGGGCATCACAATAAAAGAAGGAAGGAGGGAGAGAGGGAGGGAGAGAAATACTTGAAATGTTGTTTGTAACTGTGGTTTTACAACTGTGGCCTTACATAAATATGTGTGGGTGCCAGTGCTGTTTAGCTCTATTCATTGCTGTTTTTTTCTGACAGGCCAGGGGATAGAGGGAATCTCTCCTCAGCACCTACTTCCTCTAAGAATAAGATCTCAGCTCAGAAAAAAAACGTTCTACCAGTTCAAAAGAGAAAGATTTAGATGAATTTGTCTATAATGACCATTTTGGTTACAGTAGACAGAAGCACAATTTGATAGCAGAGTTGTTATTTATGGCGGAACTTAAAACACACTGCAGCTACATGGGTTGACTACGATGCAGTCAACAAAAAAATTCTCGAGAGCCTATTGTACTGTCCTAAATTTACACATAGGTGGTTCAAGTTTGTCAAGGGAAGACATGAACCAAAAGTATAGTGCAAGCTCTTAAGAAGACAAAGAGGGATATATTTTAAAACATAAACACAGCAGTGGGGAGAAGGATGAGGACTAGAGATCACAGAACTCTAAGATCATTCTCAGCTTTAGAGACCCTACTTACAACCTTGAGCAGCAGAGAGATGTCAAAAGTTGTTTCCCAAGAAGAGATTTCTTTAGCCACGTGAGGTCTCACATTCATGTGAGCACAGCCACCTTTAACCAAGAGGAAGGGTATGGGTGTATCAGAATTAACCTCACAGTTCCTTCCAAAAGTTGTGGTACATTTAGACTCAATCTGCCATTTAGTTCTGGCCCCTGCTGCTCTCCTTCTACCCTGGATTTGTCCTTGGCCTTTGTTTTCTAGGATGCAGTCTTTGTAGTTTGGCCTCTTGTCAATCTGAGTTCCTTGTGTTTTTCTTGGCCAGGATATCTAAGAGAAATCTTAGCTCTTTTTTCTTTTCTTTTTTTTTTTTTTCCGAGACAGGGTTTCTCTGTGTAGCTTTGGAGCCTATCCTGGCACTCATTCTGGAGACCAGGCTGTCCTGGAACTCACAGAGATCTGCCTGCCTCTGCCTCCTAAGTGCTGGGATTAAAGGCATGCACCACCAACACCCAGCTTGTTTTTGTTTTTTGTAGATCTTTGGGTAGACAATATTCTCCAAGTGGAATCTAGTTATAAGATGAGAACACAACATTTCTATATTCTCTTATCTGATATATTGTCTATTGTCACAGGTACAAAGAAAATGTATTAGCATCTTTCAACTCCTACATCTCTCTATTACGAAGTGTTGCGCCCACCCTGCAGGGCTCAGTCTCCTCACATGCCATTTTTAGTCCAGTTCTTCAGCCAGAACTACACTTTGCTGCCCTCTTCTGAACCACAGCTCTTATGGTTTTGTTTGGTTTATTAAATTTATTTAGTGTGTTTGTGCATGTGTGTGTTTGAATGTAGAAGTCAGAGGACAGCTTATATGTATCAGTTCTCTCTATGTGAATCCCAAGGATGGACTCTGGTTGTCAGCTTTCGTGGCAAGCACTTTTACCAGCTGAGCCATAGAGATAGCCCTTAAAAAATGTTAACATTTATTTCATTATAGTTTTATCCGGCATGACCCAATCAACTTGCAGGATCTCTATGGAATTAACTCTTCTCATGTTTCTACTACTTCGATCATCTGTATTCTTGCTCATAAGTAATAATTGTTATTTTTGTGATGTTTAAGAAGGTAGAGTTATTTTGAACATGGAGAAGTTGAGCTGGTGTCTACCTAGATTGAGCTTCAATTTTATTGACTAGTGTTCATAGTACAACAAGATACTTTGCATGTTACCACAGGAGAAGGTAAACACCAATCCAGCTACAAACTCTTTAATCTACAATGATGACCTGACTGCAAGATGTGCTACTGCAATAGTGGCACAAAGCTTATGGGAGTAACCAACTAATATGTGATTGGATTTCAGCCTACTCCCTGAGACAGAACTCATACCAGCATTGCTCCAATGGCCTAGAATTTGAAACCAGATAGGTCAGGGACCTAGAGGAAAACAAATGCTACTGTTCTGTTAAAGGAACGTAACTATAAAATGACTCCTAATTACATTCTGCTGCACTCATAGATCAGGTTTTGCTCAGTCAAAATGAGATGGAGATCCATATATATGAGATGGAGATCCAAAATAAAAGGATAGATGATCATACTAATTGTGAAAATGCTTGTATTTATTATACTGATGTGTTCACAAAAATCTAAAATACTACGACTATATTTATATATTCATTAGTTTAGCAAGTATTTGTCTAGTGTATTAGTACCTTCTAATAAGTAGTAGGATATATAATCCATATTAGTTTATATTTATGGATTACTATACTTAACTGGACTAGGCAGGCACTGAATCATCAAATTTATGGTTTGGTGGAAGATATATGTGCCCTCAGGTATATGTACTTCAAAAATCAATGACAGAGAGAGTATACATAGACATTTTAGGGGATTACACCCATGGGAGGCAGAATAAGAAAAAACTTCCTGAGTATTATACATCAGCAAAGAAGAGGATAGAAATAAATAAATAAAAAGCCAGAAGCAAACATTTAAGTGAGATAATGGTAAGCTGAAACACATGAGGACACACCATAGAAAAATGTTCCATGATTATTTCACAAGAAAAACCACAACAAGGGTAGAAAGTAGGTTAAAAAGTGTGAAACAGATAATGAAGGCATTTGCATTCTTGGTGACAGCCTTGTATGTAAACCCATGAGCAACACGCTGATGGGCAGACACTAAGTCACTTTGAGCAGAGTAAGAATGTGTTCAAAAGGCACACTTTGCATTTAACTCTCCAAGTCCTGCTTGACTGACGGACAGGAGTAGAGATATGCCAGTGGCAACTGGAAGAGCAGTGCAGAGGGAGAGTAACTGAGAGACTTAAAATGTACTTTAAGTCTCAATAACAGAAAATGTTAAAGCAATATTAAGACAAGAAAGAAAGGCTACATTTTAACTACAATATTATCAAGCCAAAGACTCAAATCTCTTGGAAATATCTCACATTCAAAAGCACCCACATTTTCCATGTTCCCAAGAAACACACAATCAAATTTTCTTTAAAATCAAAACTTTTTGACTATTAAAAAATTCAAATAAAAATTTGAAACCTACACAGTACAACTGACAAGTGTCTGACAAGTGTCTCAAAGCCTCACTGTCCTTTGCCTGCTGAGATGCAGGACTCAGGAGCCTGGGTTCCCTCTGCTCCAGTGTCTCTCTCTCATTGTCCCTGACATTGCCTATGTCAGCCAAAGCGGTTTGATTTCCTCTTAAAATCAGCATGTGGTCCCTCTTCTCACTTTGGATCTTCTCCAGTAATTGAAGTTTGTAAGCTATTTTAGTTTTTACTTTAATTCTTTAATTTAGTTTAGCTTTATTCTTTTTCAAATCCTTTATCTGCAGACTAATACCTACCTAAAGACGTGGCTCAAAGGACCTGCTGTGTGTTTTCTTGTTTGTTTGTTTTGTTTTATTTTTAAATCCACTTGAATTTCCTAGTATGTTCCTGTGCAAAATAGTTCTCAACAACAACAACAAAATGAGAAAGTGAAGAGAGAGAAATGAGAGGAAGCGAAGTTATTTTGTAATTCTGCAAAATAGCACAAAGGGTTTAATTAAGAAAGACACATCTTTATTGGCAGCTTGGCAGGGAATCATTATTGTTCGATTCCTAAAATCTCCTTAACTAACTATTGTCTGGTGTATATGATTCCATATTTTATCTGGCTGCCTTAGCAGAATGAATAGAATTCATGCGAGTTACATAAAATCACCTTGGAAGCAGAAGCATCAAATCATGTGTGCCTTATGAAAACAACTATTCATAACAGATTCAATGTGGGCTCGATTTGAGACTGTGATGTTTCTGCCCTGGTGAAATGCCATTGCATCTCCTTTGATGAATGAACACAAAAGCACATTCTCACAAGGGAGTGAGAAAACCCCAGGGGTCCATCAGGTTGGACTGTTGTGCTATCCAGACGATGTTTTCCTTATTCCTGTGATACTCGTTCTTGCATCCTTGAATAGCATGAAGGACAGAAGCTCCGTGTGCTAAGGCATGTCTTTTTCTAAGCTAAGGCATGAAGCCATGGCTTTTTCTCATCCAATCTCCCCTGGTGTTTAAGGGTATTTTATACTTTACTTTTCTTTTTGTTTCAGGTAGCAGTGTTCAGTTTTGTTTTGTCAAGCCCCCTTTTCATCTGAATGGAAATTGACTGCGTTGGTGTAAAAACCAACAAGAGCATCACAATTTTAAGAATTTTGCAAATGTTTGATAGTTTTAAGTCTCCAAGCTGTTACACAGTACCATTTGGCTTGGGTTAGGAATTTAGCTCAAAGGTTGAACAATTAACCTAGCAAACTCAAGGTTCTGGGTTCTGTCCTTAGAGCCAGAAAAAAATAAAGATATTATCTTTTTGTTTATAGATTTTACAACTACAGTACACATTTTAACAGATAAAAGATAGAACAATTTCTGCAAAATAAAAAAAAAGGCTATTTTCTCTTTCGTGTGTTTGTCTGTGTGTGTGGTGCTGGGAATGAACCTAGGGCTTGAGCCTGCTAAGCATTACTCTGACTGAGCTAATTCCCCCAGCCCGATTTATTTGATCTGTTATTTTACACCCAACACCAAGTTCTGGCACTTTTAGTCAGTGTGATCATTGTCTTAGTTAGGGTTCTATTGCTCTGAAAAAGACCATGGCCAAAACCAACTTGGGGAGGAAAGGGTTTGTTTCAGCTTAAAATTGTAGTCTATCAGGAAGGGAAGTCAGTTGGGTCATGAACTGAGAGGCAGGAACTGATACAGAAGCCATGGAAAATGCTGCTTACTGAGTCACCAAGGACTATCATCCCAGGGATGGTAGAACCCACAGTGGGCTGGCCACTTCCACATCAATCAGTCATCAGTCAAGAAAACGCCCACGGGCTTACCTACAGGCCCACCTGATGAAGGCGTTTTTCTCAGTTAAGGTCTCCTCTTCTCAGACAACTCCAGTTTGTGTTAAGTTTACAAAATCTAATCACTGCAGTTGTGTGCTTCTTTTGTGATTAAAGGAATTTAAGTAACACACAGTTTGAGGGATTTCATATGCTTTTCTGAGACAGAACATTAACCTAGTATGCACAAATGCCTGGGTTCATCCCAGCACCAAATAAATAAATAACACTTAACTTGAAATGTTTGCATTTTAATAAATTAAACATAAGCAACCAGTATAGAGATTTTGGTAATCACATATATTAATTATAGTTTGATGGGGGCTGTCCTTCTGTATATATGTTTCTCTTATTGGTAGATGAATAAAACACTGTTTGGCCAATGAGGCATGAGATAGACAGGACAAGGAGATGAGGAGAATTCTGAGAAAGATAGGCAGAGGAAGACAGTGAAACAGTCACCATGTAGGCCGTCAAAGGAGTAACAGGTCTGGACCCTTCTACAGCAATGCATAGATTAACAGAAATGGGTTAATAATTAAGACAAAGCTAGCCAATAAAAAGCCCTAGTTATCGGCCAACACTTATAATCAATATAGCATCTGTGTGTTTATTTGGGGTTGAGGCAGTGCAGGATCAGGCTAGTGGGAAAGAATCTCCATAACAATAGTTCATCAATAAGTAAGAGTTAAAATAGTCAAGTGAATAATGAAAATCCAAAACTCATTTAACACCTATGGGGATGGACAAAGAAAAACAAATTAAGAGAGAGATTTGTCTTCAATACTTAAAAATTAGATGCAAATCTGTAACATGAAAAATAAAAGACCCAGAGACTGATATTGGGGATCAAGCTTCAAGCTGAAGATCAGAGAAGCAAAGCAGCCAAGCCAGTAGATCTTACCTCTACTCAACTGAAATGCAACCCTGATCCCACAAGTCCTCAGAGGCAAAAGGCTCTAAATTGCTGTCTCCTCCTCCTTATATTCCTTTCTCTGCCCAGTCCTGTCCCCAACTTCCTAGTGCTGGGATTAAAGGCATGTGGTCCCAAGTGCTGACATCACCATTGTGTAAGCTGTTTCTTTTAGGACTGGATCAATATCATATTGTCAGTGTGGCCTTGAACTAGCAGAGATCTGTCTACCTCTTAATCCTGAGTCCTGGGATTAAAGGTGTGTACCACCACTGCCTAGCTCTATAGCTGCTGGGATTAATGGTGTGTATCACCACTGCCTGATCTCAATAGCTTGAGGCTGGCTTTTTGAATTTTCAGGAAAGTTTTAATGAATCATAAATAATATATCACCACACAAAATGAAAGTAAGTAGAGATAAACATAAAGATTTGAAAACACTAAATATTATGCAGTAAAATTTATTACCTTGTAGTCATGGAAATCACATACTTCATTTAAATATTTTTCTATCACTCCAATATTCTTGAGGAAAACAACAATCTAGTCTTTCTGCTTTTTATAATAAACACTGGTAGAAAAGTAAGTTACCCTAAATTTTATAGCAGATGCTCTAGGCATAGAGGGACAAGACTAAATTCATAGCATTCTAGAGGCTGAAACCATAATTTGAGTCTAACCTGCACTACATAGCCAGTTTCAAGGCAACTGACTCTGCTTCAAACAACAGCACAAAGTTAAATTGGCTTGCAAGTCACACCTTGTTGCCAAGGCCTTGTTCTTAACCATTGCATTAATTAATTCATTTCAGCTTTTCTTTTAACTTTCTGTGTGCTTCAAGCAGTTTTTTTTTAAAGCACAAAAATCTGAAAATCAGAATGTAAGTGTCAGATAAGCTCAATAATTAATTTTTTTTTAGTATAGAAGCTTTAGAAAATAGTATTGATTTGATCTATGGGACCTCTTGTAGTGGATCAGTACTTATCCCTAGCATAGGAATGGACTTTGGGAGCCCATCCCACATGGGCTAGACACAAGGGGGTTGGCCTAGACCCTATCCCAAAGAATATGACAAACTTTGAAGACCCCCTATGGAAGGCCTCATCCCCCTGGGGAGCAGAAATGGTATGTATAGGTAGGGTGTTAGTTGAGAGGGCAGGGGAGGAGGGGAGAGAGAGGGACCTGGGATTGACATGTAAAATAATTTTTTTTAATAAAAAGAAAAAAAGAGAAAGTAGTGTTGATTAGAGAATACATTCTACAGAAGTTTGGTAATGGACATTGTAATGACACTCCTTCAACATTGCTTAATAAATGTTTCACAGCTACTTAGATACTTAAGACATATACAGCTGTCTATGTCTTAGATATATTTCCAAGAAATGTTTGAGTTCTGATATTGCATATCTATATTGTTGTCTTTGGGTCCAGAATAACTCCAGGATTTTTCATTCTGTGCATCTGTTTTTAGAACAATGCCTTGTATTTTATTTTTCCCGGAAGGAAAGATATCAATGAGGAATGTGATGTTTATATGCTTTAAATCCAGAAGATTGTATTTTCCTGAAGCATTTTAAAGATTTACTTGTTACTTCATGTGTATGTTCTGGATTGCATGCATGTACACCACATGTGTCAGGTGCCTGTAGAGCCAGAAGATGGTATTGGAATTTCCTGAACTGCAGGAGTTAAGGGTGCTTGTGAGGCTCATGATGTAGGTATTAGGAACTGAACAAGGGCTCTCAACGGCTCAACCATTTCCCAGCCCTCCTTTTGGAAATATTATAATGGTGCCTAAATAGAAAAAAAATGTTCAAATCAATTTTTGCTGTGAATTTGGAGACAGTGGAAGAAAGGACAGTATAATGACTTTTTTCTTTCAGGACTCCATTTTTTTTTCCTACAAAATATTTCTTTCCTCTGCTACCTCACCAAGTCCAGGTACCTTAGTAGCCATGCCTGCAGATTAGAATGTAAAGCTCTCCAGAAACTGAAAACAACCTAGATCTTCCTCAACTAAGCAATTGATAAAGAAAGTGTTGAACATTTACACAGCAGATTATCACTCAGCTGTTAAAAACAGGGGCACCAGAAAATTTGAAGGTAAATGGATGGAACTAGAAAAAAATTGCCCTGAGTGAGATAACCCAGATTGAGAAAGACAAACATGGTAAATACATATTCATAAGTGAATATTAACTATAAAATAAAAGATAACTATGCTACAATCCACAGATCTAGAGAGACTAGGTAACAAGGAGGGTTCATGGGAGGGAGGATGTCCAGGTATCTTTGGGAAGGAGAAAGAGAAAAGATTTCATGTGTGGATTGAGGGCAGGTGAGGATGGGAAAGAATGAGCCATCAGGTTGCGAGGGAGGGGAGAGTACTTAAAGAGACAACTAGGAAGGGGGGGCATTTCATGGTCAGGTAAAAAACAAACTGGCAAAAGGGAATCTTCCAGGAATCAAAAAGGAGGACCCCAATTAAGACTGTTAGCAATAGCATATGTGTAGCCTGAACTGGCCATCTCCTGTTACCAGACTGATGACTTGCCCAGTTGTCATCAGAGAGGCTCATCATCCAGCAACTGATGGAAAAAGATGCAGACCCACAGTCAACATTAGGTGGAGCTTGGGAAATCCTGCAAAAGAGGTGGTGAAAGGATTGTAGGAGCCAGAGGGGTCAAGGACACCACACACACACACACACACACACACACACACACACACACACACACACAGAGAGAGAGAGAGAGAGAGAGAGAGAGAGAGAGAGAGAGAGAGAGAGAGAGAGAGAGAGAGAAAGAGAGAACCCTCATAGAATCAACTAACCTTGGCTCACAGGGGTTCACAGAGACTGAACCGACAACCAGGGAGCCTTCATGGGACTGACCTAGGCACTCTACATATGAATTATAGTTGTGAAGCTTGGTCCTCTTGTGGGAACTAGGGATGTCTCAGACTCTCTTACTGGATTTTGGGACCCTACTCCTCATACTTACCAGTCTTAATACATGGGGAGGTGCTTAGTTTTACTGCAACTTGGTATGACATGTTTTGTTGATATCCATGGAAGACCTGCCCTTTCCTTATACAGAAATGGAGGGGAGTGAACTGGGAGATGGGAAAAGAGAGGGGGGGTTGGGAGAGGGACTGGAAGGAGAAGGGGAAGGGGAAACTGTAGCCTGCATGAAAAAATGTAACAAACAAACAAAAAATGAACCACATTCAAACTCAATAGGAAAAAAAAATGTAAAACTTTCAGTTACTACTCCAATGCCATGCCTGTCTGCTTCCTGCTATGATTATTGTGGACTAACCCTCTGAAACTGTAAGCAATCCTCTAATCAAATGATTTCTTGTAAGTGTTGCCTTGGTCATGGTGTATGTCACAGCAACTTAACACTAAGATATCCATATTCTTGCTGGGCTCCATCTTTCAAGTTTGTATGTAGAAAGTGCCACAGTTGTGGACTGTATGCCATTCACTTATTTTATATGGCATAGTTTTTCATTTAATAATTTTTGTTGAAAATAATGTCAAATCTGTTGTTGTACCTTTTCCAGATTTTTTTATTATGGATGGTGTGATGTCAGTTCAGCCAGTGATTTTGTTATCTCTGGAAGCAGGAAGTTGCCACTACAGATTTGAAATGTTCAGAAAATTCTCACCTGTATGGACCCAGTGGGTATGTGTGTGCAGTGTTTGTTAAGCAGAAGTTTGTGGAGAAATCATCCGGTATGTAATTTAATAGCTTGTTATAATCGTGGATAATTTTTATATGTCTCATTTCTATGGATTTCCATGTTTGGTTTTTAAATATTTAAATTACTTGCCACTACCTTACAGACAGGATTGTATAGGAGCTAAGTACTTGAGAGCTATTGATGACTGTTTTGGTTAGGTTTTCTGTTGCTGTGAAGAGACACCATGACCATTTTAATTGGGTCTGGTTCATAGTTCAGAGGTCAGTCCATTATCCTCATGGTGGGAAGCATGGCAGCATGTAGGCAGACAGGGTGCTAGAGAGGAGCTGAGAGTGCTACATCTTGCAGGTAACAGGAAGTGGGCTGAATGTCACACTGAGCATGACTTGAGCATATATGAGCCTACCTCCACAGTGACACACTTCCTCCAACAAGGCCACATCAACTCCAACAAAGCCACATCTTCTAATAGTGCCACCCCCTTTGGGGGGCCATTTCCTTTCAAACCACCACAATGATGTTCTTCCAAAAGATAGAAAAGGCTCTTGAGATGAAGAACATATTGGGCCTAGGGAGTTAGGGTTTAAGGATTTAGGCATTATGCTGGCCTGCCCTGCCACCTGGCAGAACGCACTCAGGCAGTACCCTGGTCAGCTCAGGGATCCATGATTGCATAGTCTGCACACAGGTGCAAAGGACCCCTTTAAAAGGAAAATCCCAGCCCACTTATGCTCCCTGTCTGCTCTGTTTCCCAGTCTTTCCCCCTCTCTTTCATGCTGTTCCCCTGGGTCAGACAGGACTTTTCCTGTTTCCCTCTTCTCTTCTGTCCTCTTTCTGTTTCTTTGTCTCTGTGTTTCTTTACCTCTGTTCTCTTTCCTTCCCCCTTTTTCCTTCTAATAAAATGTCTCACTTAAGCTCTGTTTGCCTGGCATGTTTGTCCCCCTTGAATTATCAGCAACAACCCAATGCACCAAGCTACAATAATTTCTTGGATTTGCTTTATTTTTGTGTCACTCACTTGCTTTTACTTGCAAATGGTTAGAATGTCATCCAATATAGCATAAGTAGGGATAATGACTGTTGTTTAGGGATTAGCACTTCAGATGATACACTATTTAAAAAGACGTAAGTTGTATTGAGGGAAGACATATACCAACCAAGTCACAGGAAATATTTTATTAACTATAGTAGATAAATAGCATTTTCCCTACACTGTAAGTTTATAATGGCTTCATAACAGTCCCTTTGTCTATAAAAGGAGTGGGTTGAGTCATCGAGTCATCTGGTTCTTCATAGTTCACTATTCCACAGAGAGATGATTTCTGTTGAAAACTGTGTACGTGCATTAGCACACTCCCACTTGCCTGTTGACCTTTCCTCAGTGAACACACACAAGGCATGGGGTTCACTTGAGAAAATATGGCATAAAGCCTCTTTTTTCTGTTAAATGAATGTTTCTCCTTGGGAAAATAGTTAAATGGAAAAACAACTAAGAGTTGCATATAGTTCACTGAGGACTATATGAATGTAGTACAAAATCCAAAAAAAGGAAATTATGTATGTATATGTATGTATGTATGTATGTGCATATGTGAAAGTGTCTACATCAAAATAAGTTTTAAAGACTAACCATGTGGGAAAACACTAAGTCAATCACAGTTAATCTGAAAAGCAGAGAAACAGACAAGCTTCGGCTAGACTATAAAGAGATGCCTTAGCAAACTAAATGTCTTCCTAGTGATATTCAGGAAGGTAGGAGAGAGAATCATGGAATAAGAAAACTGTACATATAGCAATAAGACTGCCTTTGCTCTACTAGTAACATTGTATTTATCACTTAAAATTTCATTTTATTTGTGATAAATTATTCATTTCAAAACTCCCCCACCTTTTCCGCAAGCCAACTTGAATGATCATGAAACATAATCTTTCAAGTTTTTAAGGATAGTCATTATTTCTGAACTGCTATCAAGGAAAACATGTAATATTTGATTTGTTCTTTACCCAAGAATCATCATTTTTTCTGTTTGTGTTTTGCTTGAGCTGTAGTAGCTTGCACTCAATGATTAGAGAGTCTTGTGGGTATTGTGTAAGATGCTATGTGTCTTCCAACAGCCAGTTACCAAAGGGGAAATATCATCACATAGCAGCCATATACCAACTGGCTCAACTGTGAAGTGGAATGAATCAAATCAAACACTTAACCTCATGTCAACAACCACTACTCTCTCTAACCACTACTCTCTCCATAATGGTTTAGATCCCCAACAATGAAGGTCAAAGTCATTATTCTGTTAACCCTGTGAAGGTCTAAGTCAGTGGTTCTCAACCCTCCTAATGCAGTGACACTTTAATACAATTCCTCATGTTGTGGTGGCCCCCAGCCATAAAATTATTTTGTTGCTATTCCATAACTTTAATTTGCTACTGTTATGAATCATAATGTAAATATCTATGTTTTCTAATAGGTCTAGGTGACTCCCTTGAAAGGGTCATTTGACCCCCAAAGGGGTCTCAACACACAGGTTGAGAACCTCTGGTCTAATATACAGCAGTTCTAAAATCTAAACATTTTCTTTGAGAAAAAGTCTTTGAATGTTAATAGAACTTACTTGTGCCTCAGGGCTCACCTCAAAATGACCAGTCTGACCTGCATCCAAGAGATTCTATGTCACTGAAGGGACATATGAATCTAAAATGACTCTGTTCTTAAAGTTGAGTAAGAAACTTTATCTGAGTTAATGACTCAACTCATATCCTGTCTAGATATGAGATTTTAAAAATCAATAATACTTCAGTTTAGCCACCATGTGTTTAAGTGAGCAATTAGCCAATGCTCTAAGAAAATCTCTTCCAACAGCCATAATTTTAAAACTAGGACTTTTATAATCAAATTTTATAAAGAAATTTATACAAAAGCCCTCAATATTTTTTCACATATTACCAAAATGACATATTCACCCAAAACTGTCTCTGTAAGGCGTTACTTTCTTTTATGTATATATGTAATATATAAAAGTAGTGAATATATATAAAATAATTTTGAAATTATTGGAACATTTTTGTTAAATCTGATGTAAGCATTGTGCTTTGCTTCTTTGGTCTAATATCCTAATATCTAATATCTCCAATATTTAGGCCAGAAAAGACCAAGGATTTTTTTAATTATAGAAATTGGTGCCATTTTATCACTCAACTTTCATATAAAACCGGCAGTCCTAGGAATGTGATTTATGACTTTCCATCTACAGCACTGTCTGACAATCATTAAAATAAGATAATGTGTTTATCTGAATGTTTTATTTAATAATATGGTTCATTATATCTAAGCAGTCACCATAACTTTCTACTTACCCGTGTTATAATCACTTATGATTAAGTGAAACAGGCCTCTTGTTTCCTGGTTTGTTTGTTTTACATTTCATACCAGGCAACTAACTACACAAAGTATCTTGAGTGACTGTCCACTGTGCAAGTGTGATTATCAACCTCCAGCTCTCCACTAGAAATGAGCCAATTCGTTGTATCTAAATCCAATTAGGTCACATTACAAATCCAAGGGGGCAATCTACATAGATATTCCTTGTTTCCAGAGACCAAGCTTTCTATCTGTCAGTGCATCTGAATGGTGAAAGTTATACCAGGAAAGCAAAAGGGGGAAATAGCTTCCATCCAAGAAAGAAGAAGCTGTTACTAAGTAAGAGCTGAGTTGTCCGAGAGCTGTGATTCCCCTGTTTCTCTTAGAGGACTATTAGCTAAAATTAGTGACTCTCAGCAAGACATCTGGCCTCTACTTCCACTGATGCTGGGAAAACTGTGAAAGCTTTGCCCATGTGCTAAGGCCTCAGACTTTTAGTCATCTGCTTATGCTTCCAGAGCCTCCGGACATATGTGAAAGTTGAAATGAAATAGTTCTTGTTGCCTTCTTCCAGTTTCTAACCAATACCAGACACAGACTAGTATGATATAAGAGTAAGCTATGGGTGTTATTTGGTCCCAATGACTATAATGTACTAGGATAGCCAAGAGAGGCAAGAGACTGCTAGATTCCAAAGCTAGAATAATGATGTAACATTGTTTGTAATACAGCAAAATGTTGTTCATGAATTCATAGGAGTCTCTAGGTTGGTTGCTCCAACATTTTTTTTTTTTGTCTTCAGTTATGTCCAGAAGAATGGCCCTTTTTCTCTATAAGGTAGTTAGGCACCTTTACTTGTAATTGGAGTGAGGAAGGTGGGAAGGAAATGTTTCCCCAACTCCATGCAAACCAAACTCAGACAAAAAGTCTGGGGTGACAGGGCACATCTGTAACTCCAATGCTAGGGGTGGGAGGTGGGTCTTAATGGTCAACAAGTCTAGCCAAAAAGGCAAGTTATATGCTCAATGAGAGGTCCTATGTCAAAGAAGGAAGAAACTCAGAATCAACCTCTGGTCTCTACACACATACAGGTAAGCACACCACAGTCACACAAGGCAACACACAAATATCCCTCCACAATAACAGCAAGAAACAGGTTTTAAAAAGAGGTAATTTCATTTATTTCTCTTTGTCCCAAGGTTTGGTTTTTCTTATCAAAGTGGCATGAAATCTTGAACTTACACAAGATATCAAGTTTTTAAAAGGAAACTCTAAATTTGGTTGAAATCTGTAAGTCATGGCTTTTAGACAGCAGGCACTCACTGCTAGAGTCAATGAGCAGAAAGCTTTCTGATTTCCTTCTATGAGCAGAAAGCTTTCTGATTTTCCTTCTTCATATTCATTGTGTATCTTGTAATTTTAACCTGTAGCTTGCTCTTTATCTGACAAAACAAGAAGAGATAATAACACATTTACTGGGCTCTGGTTTACTATTTTATGTTAAAAAATGGCAATGGAATTTAGATACATTTCTAGTTACATTATAGCCATCATTTCCTAAATTGATAAGATATGTAGTTTCATCCATTAACCAATATTTTGGAAACAGTGGAAGACATAAGAAGGAGGACTGGATGAGTCAAATTTGGGTGTGTTTAAATGGTCACACCCATTCCTGTGAAAGTAGGTCAGTTTGAAACTGTAGCAAAAAAAAAAATCAGACCACCCAGACATCTGTGTGAAATTTTATTGAGTTGAACATTGCAAGATGATAAGGGAGAAGAGAGTATGGGACTTTAGTTACTGTGGGATCTTATGTTATCCAGAGAAAAGAAATTTTGTTTTTCAAAAACAATAACCAGTGATATTGTAGTTTTTTCACCTTTGCCATTGACTTTAGAATGGTAAAATCTGGGAGGTAGGGCAGAAAACTTTCTATTCCTACCAGTGCTTATTTACTGAGGTTATTGTTTTGAAGTAGATTATCCTAAATTTATTTCTATGTTTATACT
This sequence comes from Cricetulus griseus, assembly GCF_003668045.3. NCBI lineage: Eukaryota > Metazoa > Chordata > Mammalia > Rodentia > Cricetidae > Cricetulus > Cricetulus griseus. Next base: position 91,220,918 of record NC_048599.1, read on the forward strand.
TTCACATTTGCCATTATTTATTGGGATTTCTTTATTCTGAAATTATCTGTGTAACTCATTGTTATTTCAGGTTCACTATTATTCTTTGGGCTTTCCTCCTTTAGAAAAGTGATGTTAGGAATGAATAGATTTGCAAAGGAGCCAGACATCTCAAGGACCCGGTCTGTCCCAGCAAATACTTCATGCTGACAGCCCAAAGCTAAGGATGATGTATCCTATGAGCTCAAAGAGGGTAAAAATGAAAAAGGAGGCACTAAACTTTCAAAAATTGGTTTCAGTAGAAAAGTGGTAATTAAAGCCAAAATCAAGTGGTATGTTACTTGTGAGGTGATAGAGAGCAATTAGAGCTGAAATAAAGTGGTATGTAAGTGGTGAGATGGTAGGAAGCACAATTAATTGTAGAATATTAAGAGATTTCATTAAGATGAGGTATTTACACACAACAGTGTTTTTAAATGTGGTTGAAAGATAACATGGCTTTTTTGAAGGTTAAGAACCTTGGCACAAGCCTTTAGTCCCAACACTCGGGAGGCAGAAGCAGGTGGATTTCTGTGAGCTAAAACAGGCTCCAAAGAGAAAACCCTGTCTTGAAAAAACAAAAAAACAAAACAAAAGAAAAAAATAAAGAACACCCAAAGCATTTTGATTCTTGGAAGAACCTGTGGAATTGGGAGCAAAAACTGTCTGGGGGCAGGGAGAGAAATTGGAACTGAAGGGTAGAGAGAGTGGGGAGTGGACATGATCAAAACACATTCTATGTGTGTTTAATTCTCAAACAATAAAAGCAATAATTGAAGTCTACTTTAGTTTCAGCCTATGATTCAATTTTAATGGTGATAATAAAAAGGCTTAACATACTTACCTGTTCTTCCAATTGGGCACATTAAAATATGTGTTTGTTCTTTTGGATGTCTAGAGGATGTCTAGACTAGTGTCCTGTGTAACTAAAGTCTTACAATGTTCTTGTAATGAAATCTTTCCGCCAAGCTGCCCAAGACCCGCTGCCATGTGGGTGCCTGAAATAACACAGAGTCTTATATTAGGTACAATGCTGCTGGCCAATGACTAAGATTTCTTATTTGCTAGCTCTGTCTTAAGTATCACCCATAACTATTAATCTATATATTTTATAAACTTATCTTATTGAGGACGCCAGCGGAATGTGTCCTGTCTTCCTGGTGATCACATGGCGACTCTGTCTCTACTACATTTCCCAGAATCCTCCTCGACTCCTAGTCCCACCTAACTTGCTCCCCTATTGGCCAACAGTACTTTATTCAACAACCAATAAGATAAACATACACAGAAGGACTTCCCCCATCATGTTCTACTTTACATTATTTTTTTCAAAAGAAACAATCTATTTTCTTAATATTATTTAATGAGAAATGTTAGTTATTGTGGTGATATATTATTTATAATTTAATAAAGCCACTAGGTATTAAAATGCAAAGCTAGCCACAGCCATAGAGCCAGGAAATGGTGATACAGATCTTTAATCCAAGCAGCCATACTAGCCTTAGAGGCCAGGTTTGTAGTGGTAAACACCTTTAATTCCAGGACTCAGGAGACAAAGGCAGATAGATCTCTGTGAGTTCAAGGCTACCCAGGGTTACATTAGAGTGAATCAGTTTAAAAGAGAAACAGCTCACACAAAGCAGATCTAAGCACTTGGGACCACATGTCTTTAACACCAGATCTAGAGAGGTACATAAGGTAGGAATGGGGCATTCATTCGTCAGTCCCAGAGATTTATTCTCTAGCCACACTGAGGACAGGACAGCCTTTTCAGCCTGAGGTAGAGGTAAGAGCCTGTGGCCAGCTGCTTTGCTTCTCTGATCTTCAGCTTGAAGCTTGAATCCTAATATCTGTCTCTGGATAATTTATTACTCATGTTATAAGTTATTTTATTCATTTTCAAAGTACAAAAAGGATATCTTAATGCTGCTGTACATGCATATCTGTAGTAGAATACTTCTCTTCTTGTTTTTTTGTGCTTTTAAGTTTTTGAGAATTTCATATCTGAGTATTGTATTTACATTTCTACTCCCTCTTTGCTCCTTCCAACTCTTCCCGTGTCCCCCACACTCCCTCTCAAACTCATGAACTCTTTCATAATTATTACTGTTACTTAAATATGCTATCTACTGTGTAATTTAGTGTTCCTATACTTATATTTTCTTAGGACTGGCTGCTGTTGTGGAATATTTGTTTAACTATGCAAAGATGTGCTGTATTTGCTTAATTATGTAAAGATACGTTGCATTTGTGGAATATTTATTTAAATATGTAAAGATGTGCTGCATTTGTTTAATTATTTAAAGATGTGTTACTATTTTACATTGCCCAATTAAGGCACCTGATTGGTCTAATAAAGAGTTAAATGGATGGTAGTGAGGGAGAAGGTAGGTATGGACAGGATTTCTGGGCAGGAAGAGTAAGTAGGAGGAGAAATTTAGGCTCAGGGAGAAAGAAAAGGAGACAACAGGGAGATGACAGGGTCCAGTCAGCCAGATATGGAGGAAGCAGGAAAGTAGGATATACAGAATGAAAGAAAGGTAAACAACAACAACAACAACAACAACAAAAAACCCTGAGGCAAAGATGTAGATGAATAGAAACATGTTCAATTAAGTTAAAGGAGCTAGTGGGGCAAGTCTAAGCTAAGGCTAAGCATTAATAATTAATAATAAGATGTCATGTCTTTATTTGGAAGCTTGTTGGCAGCCCAAAGAAAATGCCAACTCCAGACTGTTCTGTATTAATTAATCTAGCGGGGGTTTTGACCCTGTAGAAAAGTGATTCACCCTCTCCAGCAGCCATTGATTTCCTGTAGCTCTCATCTAGGTGTGAGGCCTATCCATGTTGGCATATGAAATTGTGTAGTCATTATGAGACTTTGCTTAGGCAGTTATATTGTTGAGATTTCATGAGTGTCGTATTGTCATTTGTGTTCAGAAAACACTGCATCCCACCAGAATTTCTGGAACTCTTGCTACTACAGCCTTTCTGCCCTATCTTCCACCATGTTCTCTCAGTGTTAGATGTAGGGATTCCATTGTGTATGTACAAATTGGGCCTGGTCATTCCACCATCACTTATTATTGTCATTTTAACCATCTGGTTTTCTGGGGTGGAAGCCAGGACATCATAACACAGATTCTGCATGCTTCCACTGTTACAAAGCTTCCAGAGTATTCACATTTGCAGAGAAAAGGGAAATGCAGGTTGGCAGGGTCTGAGGCAAGAGGGGCAGGAACTGCTGTTTGTGGGTCTAGAGTCCCAGCCATGCAAGAGAGAAGGCTCCTAGAGAACTTCTCTACAGTAAGTGTGATTTTAAATGCTGTAATGTGTATTTGAAATTTGGTTAGGGGGTAGGTTTCATGTTACATGTAAAAGGTCATATTTACTTCTTGGTTTCTTATATAATTTTATTCGAAGCATTCTTTATGTTGGAAAAGAACAAACATATTTGTATGTTTCTTACTATTGCCGATATTCTAAACCAGGTTGAATGAAATTTTAAATTTGCTTTTAGCTTTACCTTTACCTACATTTCCTCTTAACAAACATATGAATCTATATCTTTCTTGGTTAATAATTTAATTTTTCTTCTTTTTCTTATTAAATTTACCCATGCTATTTCTTCCTGGAATGGACCTCATTAACATAAGATTTTGTAGCTTCTCTTTTACAATGCTTATATTATTAAATCATGTTTGTATAATTTTTTGTTTTGTTTTGCTTTTGAGACAGTCTCTTGTTTATTATAATGTGGCCTTGAATTCATGACTTAGCTGGGAATTTCTGATCCTCCTGCCTCTATCTCCCAGGGTCTGAGATTTTTGGTGTGTGACACCATGACTGGTTTTATGCAGTGCTGGGGACTGAAGCAAGAGCTTTGTGTATACTAGGCAAACACTCTATTATCTGAGCCCCATTTTCAACCTGTTGTATGATTTTTTTGTTTGTTTGTCTGATTTTAAATATCACATAATATCTTGTATCTAGTTCATGGAACAAACATTTGTCTGGGATTGAATTTAAGTGCTCATGTATTCTAAGGTTTGAGTAGAAAATTGTTTCCGTGCATTTAACTTCTTGAGTTCACAGCCGACTTGAACCAATTCTTTACTGAAGTACGTATTCAAAGACAGGAACAACAAGAATACTAAAGTGTTAAAACTGTTACTAGAAATATTGTTAAAACTGTTACTAGAAATATTATCACTGAACCGCAAGAAAGAAATCACAGAGACATAGAAGTCCAGTGACAGAATCCACGTGCACCGTTGCTAGGGATGACCCTTCTTTTACTCTAATATGCCTCCACATTAGAAGAGAAAAGAATGGCTTCAGTGAGACAAGTGCAATGTAGCACGTTTAGTGGCAGAATGGAGAGGAACAGCCCTGTTCTATCACAAGGAAACAAATGTGACAAAAGATAAGAAAATTCAATGGGAAGAAGTAGGAAGAAACAAAATAGTCCAAGCAATAGACTAGCACATAAGTAAACATACTTATTAGGAGGAAGCAGGCACAGCTCTTGAGAGGTGATTAATCAAATTAGAGGCCATCTAGATTTCCAAATTTGAAGTGTAAATATAAAACAGAAGCAACATTATGGATAGCTTTATGCTCTCTTAATGTCATTGCCCTTCTCTTCAGTGTTAACCAGCATTATGAACACTACTTTTAAGACTACACCTTGGACAAAAGTGTTACCCAAAATAAAGTAAATCCCAGAAACAATTTCCCTTGAACATTCACACTATGACACACAGCACGTACACAAGCTGGAGAGGTTTCCTCCATTAAAAATGTTTGCTCTCAACCCACATTCAGCCAAGTGTACACAAGACACCTGTTGCCTTCTCCATGCTCAAATATCCCCTCCTACATCATCTTAGACCCTGCTCCAGAAATCACCTGCTGTAGAAATTTCCCCTTCTCTTTGAGATGTTGTTTTCATCACCTTGCATGAAGTGCATCAGTGTGAATGAAACAAAATGCCTTCATAGTCTAGCCTTCCTTGTACTTACTTATTTATTCATGCATTTGTGTCAGATCTTTACTTATAAGAAGATCACCTTTACATAAGTCACCCACTGACTGCTGTGCTTCAAATGACTATGTCCATGTTCGATCCTTTCTGTCTATTCACGGCTCTCCATGTCTTAATTTGGAATTCACAGTCCCTTGATTTCCAAGGTATTATTCTCTACTAACTTGTTTTGTTTTGTTTCACTTGTTTGGTTTTTTGTTTGTTTGTTTGTTTTGTTTTGTCCCACGATATATCTCTGGATTTATTTTCCGCTGGCCCAGAATTCCTTGAAGACTCATGATTGTCTCCTCTGCTTTTTACTACTTTCTGTTACTTTTATTTTTCTTAATTTTAACCAAAACCTGTATCCTGTTTTAGTGACTCTCCAAGTATACTGTGAGATTGTGTATCTCTCATTTATATTATGATATACGTTCAATGGCACTGCCACTTCTGAATATGCCATTCTTAACTAGAAGAAACCATAATTCCCACGGAACACAAGAGGTACATAGGTCATTAGTGGCATATCCCAGGTACCATATCCCAGGGAGTGTGGTCCTGCAGAAATGAATCCTAACCAAGACAAGGCTCCTGAGTGTGTAGAAGCAATGAAATCACTTACACTATGAAAGGTGTGAGGTAGCTGGTCTAGCTCTTAGTGAACATCTCGATTATCAATGTGATTAATAATTGACTTTGATAACTTTATTTCATTGAATATTCTCTCAATTCTTGCACTAGAAATATATACAAAGTCCAATTAGTTCTCTTTTAATTAATAGTATATATTATATTATATTAATAATACGATACATAATATTGCAGCCTAATACTACTTGCATGGTATTTAAGGAGAAATACATTGGGGGCTGTTTGTTTTCCAGTGCTAGGAATCAAACCTGGAGTTCCTTGAACGCTTAGAGGAGTGCCTTATCATGAAGCTACATTCCTGGCCTCAAAATGGAGGTTGTTATCTCAGGTGTGCTCATTACTATTCTTTCTAAGCTTGTTTTTCCTAAAGGAAAAATAAATAAATATTTTAAAGATTTATTTTAATTTGTATTGTATGTGAATGGGTGTTTTGCCTGCAAGTATGCCTGTGTACCATGTATGTGTAGTGTTTTCAGAGGCCAGGATAAGGAATCAGATTCTCCTGGAAATGAAGCTAGAGGTGATTTTGAGCTACTGTGTGGGTGCTAGAGTCTAACCCAGGTCCTCCAGATGTGGATGATGGTAACCACCAGGCCATGTCTCCAGTCCCCACAGACATAATTTTAACTCACATTTCTATACCACCTCTGCTACAGAATATACAAAAAATGGCTATAGTATACAATAGCAACTTACCTTAAGAGTAAACCGACATCTACGCTGTGTATCCTGGGAGGTGTAACTGAACAGCCCTAAGGCTGTGACAGTGGGTTGGAAAGACCTTTATAAACTGAAGCTACTAACACATCAAAAGCTTAAATAGCCTAAAGTACTGAGACAGAGGTAAATAATGGAATAAGAAAGCTTGGACATAGCAATAAAGTTTGGAAATGCAAAGCTGTGTTTTAAATAATCTCAAAAAGCTACTAGTTCAAAGTCTATATAATGGCTTGTAGCCGTGTCAGCTTTTGGGGGCTAGAGAGATGGCTCAGAGGTTAAAAGCACTGACCACTCTTCCATAGGTCCTGAGCTCAATTCCCAGCAACCACATGGTGGCTCACAGCCATTTATAATGAAATCTGGTGCAGGCAGAACATTGTATACATAATAAATAAAATCTTTAAAAAGTCTATATATAATTCTCTTTTAAATAGCAAGGTCTTTTGTGTTTTTTTTGTTTACAATTTATATGTATATTTCCTACAAGATTATAGTCTCCTAAACTACCTCAAACTGAACTTCTAATGTGTCCACCACCATCACAAAACAGAATGATAAAAAAGCTTGTCTGTCCCTGTTAATTAATTCTTGGCATCAGGCCACAAAGTTGCAATTCAGTGCTTTATTTGTATAGTATTGGGTGAAATACTATACAATTTTTTTAAATGACAATCAATCATTTATTGGTTTATTTCATCTCTATTACTAACACATCTGTCATTCACCATTTAAATACCTGACTTCATTAGAAACCATTTGAACACTATTTTTCTTCCTCTTGCCATAAAAATACAGTAATTTGCTTAAAAAAACCAAAAACAACTATGAACAAGCATCCTAGATCTGCCTACTTTCCTAATGCTCTGAGACAGATGTTTACAGCAAGTCAGTAGGCTGAAGTCAGAAAGCCAGTCTTCTACTTGCAAGTGCTGCACTCTGGAATCTCTTCTCTTTGCCCTTCTTCATGACCTACCTACGGTATGTTCAGCTGAAACCACCAATTTTGAACTACTACACAGTGCTCATTTCTCTCTGCTCTGTTAAAGTAAACACAACTTACCTCTAACATATCCAGAAAAATACTTAGCCTCAAGGTTCCCAATAATTTGGAGTACTCAACTAGATCCACCCTGACACTTTTGACAGAAGTAATGCATTACTTAATGAGAGGTCTCCACAACCTGCTGGTAGAACCTACACATACACGACACTGATAGCCAGTCAGCTTTAAGTAGGACAGAGTCCAGCAGGAAAGTGCATGATACACATCCATCATCTCTTAGGTTGCTGCTGTTTTCTCTTCTTTATTGAAAGGTTATACTGAGCCAGGCTTTACCCATGACAGGCCAGCAACATGAATACTTCTATTGCGCTGTTAGTCAGGCTTTTTCTGAGTCAGCATCTTCTCTTTGGCTTCCTCATGTACAGAAGGGTTCCATGGAGAAAAGCTAATTGCATAGGGATCTTCTATTTTCGGTTGGTCAAGCAAATGAGCAGTACACACTTTAACACTGTCTACCACTTTATTCTTAAAAAGCTGAAAGTCTTTTTCATACAGCACTGCAGCCTCTGGGTTCAGGGGGCTTGTTGTGTAGATCTCATAGAAGATTCTCCTTGCGTACATTAAGACCTGCCATATATGATTATGGCTCCTCCTCCACTTTGCAAATGCTCTCTTCACATCCAGTTCACCTGAGGTGGAATCAACTAGCGGATGAAAGATGGGAATGTCAAACAGCAAGCGAGGATAGTCGCCATCTGGATAGTTATCAGGAATATACACCGTAAACTTGAACACGCCATCCTGAAATAGCCCATGTCGTATGAATATTACGCCAAACCACACTAATGCAGAGCGATACGATGGTTGTACATAGACACCTGGTAGCTTCTGCTTCACTACCAATGTAAATTCTGCAAGAAGCAAATATTCCAGGTAGAAGGGTCTATAAGAAGCATGAGTGCCATTTGTTGACTGCGTTGCTCGGGTTAGAGATGTAGGCTTCGTTGTGGGCAGAGCGTTTTTGGGAATAGATGAGAGCTGCTTTTTTGGTTCAGTTTGCAGAGGCCTGTTTTTCACATCCTCTGCTAATGTCTTCTCTTCACCTTCAGCTTGTTTGTGCACAGAGCTTGCAGACATGCTCCACAAAGGGTTCATAATGTGTACTCCAAACAAAGAACTTACAGTGCTGTGGCATCAAACTCTTCTGTCCTCAGCATTCACGCTGCCTGGACGCCTTCGTTGCGCCGCTCCGAAGCCCTACAGCATCTCTGGCAGTCAAACTTAAGCTTTCTATGAAACAGTAAGATGGATTTCCACAAAACATGTTATCCATTACCACTAAATAATGTTCTCCTAACACATGTTTCTTTAATTCAAAGAAGGAAGATGATAAAAACAACTAGCTACCCTAGTATCCCTTCTAAACAACGCGAAATTCTGCACACATAACCTTGCTTTTAGTCTGCTTTCTCTTTTCACTTGAGAAAAAAAACCGAAGCCCTTGATAAATCCAGGAAGAGCTAAACTCTGAGGACGCTTGTGCAGCAAGCACACTACTTTAAGGCACCAGGAAAGCAGAGCGCCGTACGTACTTTACAGTCATCACACTGGAATGAACAAAATTTCTAATTGCAATTTGGCCTGATATATCTTACACCAGATTGAATCTTTCCCTAATGATCTCTGTATACAGACGCAGATACACATAATAAAATAATCACAAAGGAACATCTACTGTTTATACCCTTGATAATCAAGGAACACATGGTTCTTATATTGAATACTAATTCTGTTGTATACATCTGTGATAGCCTGTTCCATAATACAACTGGGTGGGCCCAGCCAATGATACACTAGACTGTAATCATGTTATCTGGATGTCTGCATTCACTGGGCCAGTGTTTTTCTTTTCCCACGAGAACCTTCTGTGCTCATAAAGTGCCAAATAACTCATCTCTCCTGACTGAAAAGCAAGTCATCCACAATGCAAGATTCAAGAAGATGGGAACATAAAGCTTGTGTCTCCTAGAAATAAACTCCCCTGCGCTTATGTGCTGGCTCCTGCTCTGTGGCTCTTTGGGCATCCTGTCTTTCATAAATTACTGTGATCTCCATAAATCTTTCTGAACCATCATGGCTGAACATCCTAAAACGGATAGTGTAACCTCAGTGTCCAAAAGGAGCGTCTCCCTAGCACAGTGTGTACAACCAGGTCCAACACAGTATATATACTCTCCTGCAATGGCTGGGCAAAACACACATTCCTTTCATGTTTCCAGGCTCTCCCCTACCTCAGGGGAAGTTTGCTCAAAGCTTTTCTTTGCTTTAAAGTTACCTCTGCTTCCAAACCCCTCCCATTTAAAGCCCATTCCTCCAGCATACAAAGCTCATTCCTATCCATTATTCACTTCTCTTACAGGGAAATCTATAATGCACAGGCATGAGTATTGCTTTATACATGTTTAAAAAGAACATTTTCCCCCTAAAATTAGGAAAACCTTAACCCCTTAAAACATCGTGCAAGGCAGGTGCTCCCAACAAGTTTGAGTATTTGTGAATCAAAAGAAATAGGATAAAGGGAGAAGCTTTGTTTTTTCTCTAGGAATGAAATATTGATTTGTCTCACACAAGGCAACTGTCAGCTGTACAGGTTAGGAATTATTCTGAATATGGTTTAACTTCAGAAACAACATGTTTTTGACAGTGATAGAAATCTCATTAAAAATACAAATAAATCTGCTGAGCTAAATAATGATCAGAAAACTAAAATTGCCAAACTTTCATAGTTGTTAATACATAGATGAGAGTAAAATAATTATAGGTAAACAAGAAAAATGGTATTATGCTAATTTTACCATGAATTCAGAAGTTACTATTTCATAGATAAAACTTTTTTTGTAAAAATTTCTTACCAGCTATGTATTTTTACAGTTGATGTGAATAATAGTTAAAGTCTTTGATATAACCACGTGGCTTTTAAATTTGTAGAAACTAAAGTTACTCTATCAATGACAGCAAGAATGGTAGTTAATTAGAAGTTAATTGGAATTCTGTCTGTAAGAGTCAATTTCCAAGCAAGGAACAGATGAAAGACCTCAAAATGTTTGCCAGTAAATATTTTAGTGACTTCAAATGTCAACCTAGAAGGTAATACCCATAAGACATTGGGGTAAAATAAATTTTGTACAAAATGTAAAATGAAGTGTCAAACTTTTACCATGCATAGGCAGATGGTGACAGTGGTAGGCAGGGAAATGCAGTACCTGGATAGGTATTTGATGAAGCATGCCATGATTAGTACAGATGGAAACAGTATTAAATGGAAAGATCATAAGCTACCATCACACATGGGGTGCTATGGTGACATTTTCTTCTTTGAAAGTATATTTGTCACTCAGTGGGATAATAATTCTTATTATTTTAAAAATATTTTCATTCAATATACTCTGATAATATTATTTCCCCACTTTCAATTCCTCTGAGATGCTACTCATCTTCCTACCTACCAAACATCATTTTTCTCTGTCTCTTAAAAAAAAACAACAAAAACTCCAAACTAAAAACAGAAACCAAATACAAAGAAAATCAAAACAAACAAGTTAAAAACCAGTAAGACAAAAAATACCAAACCAAACAAAAAGTACACATACAAAAAACACAGAGCCTATTTTTTTTGTTGGTTAACTACTCTTGCACATGGCATTTGCTTTGAAGTATGGCTGATAAGCCCCGTGACACTCCATTGGAGAAAACGGACTTCCCCTTTTCCAATAGATACCTACTGAAAATAGCTTCTTGGTTAGGAATAAGAGGACTTTGTCTGGTTTGGACCTGCTCAGGTCTTGTGTATGCTATCATACTCTCTGTGCGTTCATATGTGTATATTGTTACCTGTTTTTCTGTGTCATAATGACATTGTTTCTGTCTAGTAACCCATCATCTCTGGCTCTTACAATCTTTTCACTTCCCTTTCTGCATATATCTCTTAATCCCAAGGAGAGATGTTTGACGAAGACATCCCATTTAAGACTGAATGCTCTAAAGTCTCATTCTTTGAATATTGTCCAGTTGTGGATCTCTGTGCTAATTCTTGTTGACTGTAAAAAGAACATCTGTGATGAGGGTTGAGTGTTGCACTGATGTATGGGTCTAGAAATATGTCAATAGCACTTATTTTATAGCTATGTTCTGTTAGCAGAATCATAGTAGTAGCTTTACTCTAGGACCTATGACCTAACCTATATCTTGGCCACGTTAGCAGTGTCAGGTATGGGTTCCATCTCCTGGAGTGGACCTTAAATCCAAACTAAATATAGTGAGTTACTCCCTTAACACTTGTGTCACTATTGTAACAGTATATCTTATAGGCAGGTTAAAGTGGGAAATTACCAATATGGAGTCAAGTAGAAATATAAGATTATTTAATAGGGAAAAGCCTTACTTACAGAGCGACCTAGCCAGCCAGTGTGGCAGCAGTCTGTACAGCAAGCTGAAAATTAAGACTGAAAGCTAAACCCAGTCATCTGAAACTCTACATCACCCTGACCATGCCCTCGAAGGCACACCCCTAAGCTGGCAGCTTCCCCTACAATTCCTCTTTTAGTCTAAAAGAGGATTAAAACATAACAGTGTAAAGTATCCAAAATTAACAATCATAAAGGTGAACTATAAGAAGATATAACAATCTGCTTATGTTAGATCCTAACTATCTATTTTAACTAAACACTAAAGTCATCTGAAAGAAGTGTCCAAGCCTGAACACCTCTTTCCAATCCCAACCATAAACAATAGGAAGCTATCCCTAACTAGGTATATATACTATCCTAAATGACAACAATGGGGAAAGGGGACATAGCATTCTCCAAGTTACTTCCTGCTGAAATGGGATGACGATAGCCTTGTGGGGTCCTGTAGGAAGAAAATGTTAGTATAGTGAAAGTCTTGAATGGATTGTATCCAGTCCATGTTAGATGGGAGTCGCTTGATTGAAGATCTCTCTTGAAATCCTCAACTTGATTGAAGTCAGTACCTGAAGCTTTGGCCGGAGTGTCAGTTGAAATGGAGCAAATTGGATCCAGTGCAGTCGAGGAGGTGTGGCCCATTTTCTTTCCAGGGTGTCCAGGGATTGCTGTCAGGCAGGTCTTCATTGGCTGTGTGGGACTCAAACATAAACAGCAGAGAAATGTTTGCTTGTGATGTACACATACTGGGGAATGCAACCAGGAGAGCATAACAATTATGAGAGGGTGTACACCTTGAGAGAAAGATCCAAGAAAAGACAAAGACAGCCCCCAAATTCCTCTTTTATTCTATATTACATTAATTGGCTTCTTGATACAATACAGAAACTCTAAAGTTTAGTTAAATAACGTGCTTGGATTTTAGAGGAGGAAAGCCAAATCCACCTCTAAATCCAGCATTAGTTTAATCGAATAGGGACTAGAAAAGAGAAATAGAGTTCTCTGAGAGACAGCTGTAAAGTTTACCTTATGGCACGTTCCTTTTCTTTGATGGTTAAAGCTACATTCTCTTCTTAAGTATCAACCCATGGAATGTCCTTTGCCTTCTGGAGACGAGTTTTCCTGTGAAGATAAAAGCAAAACACTTCCCTTTGAATTGGGAGGTTTCTATTTAGTTTATAAGGTATACCTTAGTAGAATACCTGTCATTTCTCCTCATCGAGAGGTTTTTCCTTTTCAACTCGAATCTTGATCAACTTTGATGGTATCCAAAGTTTTTCTTCTCCTGTGGAAACCAATGCAAAACCCCTACCCCAATGTAACACCTGTCCTGGTTTCCATACACAGGTTATTACATCTTTGAAGTATACTGGTTGATTCAGTTCAGCAGTTTTTTCCATAGTCCAGTGTCTTTCTGCAGTTGTTTGTCCTTTCTCATTGGCATTAAGAAAGTTTAGTGTTAATAAAGCATTATGCAAACTATGTTTGGGGGATTTAGTCTTCCAAGCTTGTTTGTTGAGCATCTCCTTAAGTGTTCTATTAGATCTCTCAACCACTGCCTGTCCTGTAGGATTGTATGGTACACCAGTAACATGCTTTATGTTATAATATTTGAAAAACTGTTCCAATTTAGTGGAGACATATGCTGGAGCATTGTCCATTTTTATGTATGCGGGTCTACCCATAACTGCCATCACCTCTAGCAGGTGTGTAATAACAGAATCAGCTTTTTCAGAGTTAAGAGCAAAGCCCATTGGAACCCTGAGCATGTGTCTATAGTATGATGTACATATTTCAAATTTCCAAATTCTGCAAAGTGAAAGACATCCATCTGCCAAACCTCATTTCTCTGAATGCCCTTAGGATTACAATCTGCTAGCAATGGAGTTTGATTATAAAAGGAACAAGTAGGACAGTTTCTCACTATCTCCTTGGCTTGTTGCCAAGTGATGGAGAAGTCCTTTTTCAAACCTTTGTTATTTACATGATGTTTCTTAAGAAATTCTGAGGCTTCTAGCACACTTCCAATTAATAAACGATCAATCTCATCATTGCCTTGTGCTAGTGGGCCTGGCAGACCCGTATGGGATCTGATATGTGTAATGTATATAGGATTACTTCTGTTTCTGATAGTTTCCTGTAATTGTAAAAACAGAGAAGTTAATTCTGTATTATCAGGAATGAATTCTGCAGTCTCAATGTGTAACATGACCGCATATTGAGAATCAGTAACTATAATAAGAGGTTCTATAAAATCCACGAGTATCATGAGAATTGCATATAATTCTGCCTTCTGTACAGATGGATAAGGACTTTGAACAACTTTACTTACCTCACCTGCTTTATAACATGCCTTACCTGATTTGTTGGCATCAGTGTAGAAGATAAGAACTCCAGAAATGGAAGTTTGTCTTACAATACATGGAAGAATCCAGACTATCTTTTTTATGAATTTAATTCTGTCAGTTTTGGGATAGCTGTTACTAATTGTTCCCCAAAAGTCAGTAAGAGCTATTTGCCAATATTCATTATCCTTCCAAAAGGAGGAAATTTCCTCATTAGTTATAGGTACTATAATTTCTGCTGGGTCTTTTCCAGTCAGTTGACGAAGTCTTAATTTTCCCTTTAAAATCAAATCAGAAATCTTTTCTATATATGTCTTTAACTTTTTATTCTGTTTATGTGGCAGAAATATCCACTCAAATATAGTGTCTTCCCTCTGCATCAGAATTCCAGAAGGGTATTCTCTGGATGGCAAGATAACCAGAATACAGTCTAAATCAAGGTTTATCCGATCTACGTGAGCATCCAATATTCTGTTTTCTACCCATTGTAACTCTTTTTCTGACTCAGCAGATAATATTCTCAGACTGTTTAGGTCCTTATCACCTTTAAGGGCCATTTGTAAATGCTTTAAATCATGTCCTTTTACACCAATAATCATCTGTAATTGAGAAATTTCCCTTAATAATTTCTGAAGAGAATTAAGAGTTTGATACCGATCTCTCCTTATTTGTACCTTTTGTGGCCTGATTCTTTGTAAGTCTATCTTGTAACCTAAATAGTTAATAGAATCTCCTCTTTGTGTCTTTTCTGGTGCAATCTGTAACCCCCAATGAGGCAGAACTTCCTTCACCATTTCAAACATATGTTCCAAAGTTTCTTTATTGGAATCTGATAACAGAATGTCATCCATGTAATGATAAACAAGAAATTGTGAAAATTTCTTACGAATTATTTCCAAAGGTTGCTGTACAAAGTGCTGATACACAGTAGGACTATTTAACATTCCTTGTGGCAAAATCCTCCACTGATATCTCCTAACTGGCTGTGAATTATTAAGAGTGGGTACAGTAAATGCAAAATTTTCTCTATCATTTTCCTGTAATGGTATTGTGAGAAAACAGTCTTTTAGATCAATGACTATGATAGCCATTCTTTAGGTATTAAGGAAGGTAATGGCATTCCAGGTTGCAGATAGTCCATTGGTTGAATTACTTTATTTATGGCGCTGAGGTCTGTCAGCATTCTCTACTTACCTGACTTCTTTTTGATGACAAATACAGGAGAATTCCAAGGGCTGGTAAATTCCTTTATATGTCCAGCATCTAGCTGTTTCTGTACTAACTTTTCTAAAGACTCTAGCTTCTCAGAGGGCATAGGCCATTGTCCTACCCAAACATGTTTATCTGTAAGCCACTTCACTTATATTCCTTAAACAGTAGCTTAACTTCTTTCTGAGGCAGGGTTTTTCTGTGACTTTGGAGCCTGTCCTGGAATTCGATCTGTGACCAGGCTGGCCTTGAACTCAAAAAGATCCACCTGCCTTGCCTCCCGAGTGCTGGGATTAAAGGTGTGTGCCACCAACACCCTGAACTTAAAGGCATGTGCCACCAACACCCTGAACTTAACTTTTGAAAACACAAACTGTAACATCTTATAATAGATTAGCATCTTTTATAAAATAAGAATTTTACATTGTCAGGCTTTGCTTAAAAATAATTCTAAATTGAAGCTCTTTAAGTATAAACATTAATAAAAACAAACATTTAAAAAACTGGTTTTAAAAAGAAATTTAAATTCCCTTAAAGTCTTTCTGTAATATATAGAAGCGTTAACATTTTAAATCTTAATTGAAACATTTTTTTCTAAGATGGTACCTCTAATTTCCATGTGGTCACTTTTAGTCAAGATGGCGGTTTAAGTATCTTTTTTTCAACTTCAGCAAAATGGCTACCAGTCAGCCATGTAACAAAACTTAGGTTATGCCAAGCAACAGAACATTTTAAAACAAGTATACATAATTTACTTGAGAAATAAACAGATCATTTTAAACAGAATTAACTTAATATGGTTAAAATTTTAACTTATATTACCCATTTTAAAATTTACTATTGTGGACATGAGAAACCATAACAAACAGTAAACAGTTTACATTTTTCTCTGACTTGTAACAACCTTTCCTCTGACCTTGTATGAATTACTTTAACCCTCTATAACTTTCTATATACCTTTAGTTCATTCCTCTGATTTTCTTAGACATTCCTAGACAATTTTTTCCCTTTCTCTCTTTATTACTATAGTCTCCTACATTTTCTCTCATTTCTTAGTCCATAAAATTCTTATCATAGTCCTTAAGGTTTGTTAATAACTTTAAGGCCTGTTTTTTAGAAGTCCGGATCAGGCCAGATAAGTTCATCTGCCCCAGCTCCACGAGGTGGGTGCTGCTGGTAATCCCAGCCCCTCAGCTGATGCAGGGGAGAAAGAAGACACCCGCTTTCCCCCTGCATACCACGTGTGTGGAGCACAGAGACGGCGGGGCAGCTAGGCAGATGGTGGCCTTGCAGCCATGTACTCAGAACTGGGAAACTCCCACTGCAAGCCAGGTAACACGGAAGGATGACAGTTGGGGCAGAAACAGCCCCACTTTCCATGCTTCACAGACCGGCAGGTGAAGATAGAAAAACAGACTAAGCTGTGAGGGCCGCAACAGTGGTTGGAGTTCAGAGTAGCAGCCTCAGGGGGCTCCAACGCAACACACTACAACCTGGGACATATGGCAGAGGAACTCCTGTCCATGCCACATGCTCATGGCAATAAAAGACCCCTGAACCATGCATGACACGTGCATGGGCAGTAGGGACAGAAAGAGATGCTTAACAAACACAAAACTCAATTGTGAAACGTGGACAGATAGTACAGTAACACAGACTAGGGTCCTATTTGGAATTTCATATTATTAGCTCCATGGAGATCAACTTGATCCAAAACCAAGTCTCCCCTACAGATTGGAGACCCGCTTGGGTCCCCTTACAGATGGAGCAGGCAACTTGCTCCCAGCAAGTCCCTGTCCTACAGATTGGGTTACCCACTTGGGTCCCCTATCAGATGGAGCAGGCAACTTGCTCCCAGCAAGTCCCCGTCCTACAGATTGGGCTACCTGCTTGGGTCCCCTTACAGATGGAGCAGGCAACTTGGTCCTACCAAGTCTCGCTCCTACAGACTGCAGAAGCTGTCACCTGAACCTTCGCCCTTGTACAGAAACCATACAGAAAGAAAGACTGGCACAAATAAGGAAAAACAGAAACCCAAGACACACAGACAAAACTAACAGATGCCTGTCTCCACCTAGGCAGACAAAACCACTCCAGAAATACAGATGGCCAGGAGGGTGTATAACTTCCCCAGTCCAGCAGAACTACCGTACCCTCACAGGCTCCTAGACGGGAATCGCTCA